>NC_084613.1:42150449-42367949 GCF_033978795.1 Nerophis ophidion
GGTATCGGGGTGCATTAGTGCCCAAGGCATGGGTAACTTACACACCTGTGAAGGCACCATTAATGCTGAAAGGTACATACAGGTTTTGGAACAACATATGCTGCCATCTAAGCGCCGTCTTTTTCATGCACGCCCCTGCTTATTTCAGCAAGACAATGCCAAGCCACATTCAGCACGTGTTACAACAGCGTGGCTTCGTAAAAAAAAAGAGTGCGGGTACTTTCCTGGCCCGCCTGCAGTCCAGACCTGTCTCCCATCAAAAATGTGTGGCGCATTATGAAACTTAAAATACGACAGGGGAGACCCAGGACTGTTGAACGACTGAAGCTCTACATCAGGGGTCGGCAACCTTTACCTCTCAAAGAGCCATTTTGACCCGTTTCACAAATGAAAGAACATAATGGGAGCCGCAACCATTCTCGCTACTATTGGCTGATGGTCACCCAGATAACAATAATAAGGGCGTGCTATGAAACCATTGGCTTTGACATCTTCTACATGTACAAACAGCTTGTCAGCCCAGTAACATGTTGTACGTGGCTTCCGCTGATATACGTACACGACTGCAAGGCATATAGCCAACAGCCTTACAGGTTACACTGAAGGTTGTGATATAAACAACTTTAACACTCTTACTAATATGCGCCACACTGTGAACCCACACCAAACAAGAATGACAAACACATTTCAATCAATCAATCAATCAATCTTTACTTATATAGCCCTAAATCACTAGTGTCTCAAAGGGCTGCACAAACCACTACGACATCCTCGGTAGGCCCACATAAGGGCAAGGAAAACTCACACCCAGTGGGACATCGGTGACAATAATGACCCAGTGGGACGTCGGTGACAATGATGACTATGAGAACCTTGGAGAGGAGGAAAGCAATGGGTGTCGAGCGGGTCTAACATGATACTGTGAAAGTTCGATCCATAACGGATCCAACACAGTCACGAGAGTCCAGTCCAAAGCGGATCCAACACAGCAGCGAGAGTCCCGTTCACAGCGGAGCCAGCAGGAAACCATCCCAAGCGGAGGCGGATCAGCAGCGCATAGATGTCCCCAGCCGATACACAGGCAAGCAGTACATGGCCACCGGATCGGACCGGACCCCCTCCACAAAGGAGAGTGGGACATAGAAGAAAAAGAAAAGAAACGGCAGATCAACTGGTCTAAAAAGGGAGTCTATTTAAAGGCTAGAGTATACAAATGAGTTTTAAGGTGAGACTTAAATGCTTCTACTGAGGTGGCATCTTGAACTGTTACCGGGAGGGCATTCCAGAGTACTGGAGCCCGAAATGAAAAAGCTCTATAGCCCGCAGACTTTTTTTGGGCTTTGGGAATCACTAATAAGCCGGAGTCCTTTGAACGCAGATTTCTTGCCGGGACATATGGTACAATACAATCGGCAAGATAGGATGGAGCTAGACCGTGTAGTATTTTATACGTAAGTAGTAAAACCTTAAAGTCACATCTTAAGTGCACAGGAAGCCAGTGCAGGTGAGCCAGTACAGGCGTAATGTGATCAAACTTTCTTGTTCTTGTCAAAAGTCTAGCAGCCGCATTTTGTACCAACTGTAATCTTTTAATGCTAGACATGGGGAGACCCGAAAATAATCAATCAATCAATCAATGTTTACTTATATAGCCCTAAATCACTAGTGTCTCAAAGGGCTGCACAAACCACCACGACATCCTCGGTAGGCCCACATAAGGGCAAGGAAAACTCACACCCAGTGGGACATTGGTGACAATAATGACCCAGTGGGACGTCGGTGACAATGATGACTATGAGAACCTTAGAGAGGAGGAAAGCAATGGATGTCGAGCGGGTCTAACATGATACTGTGAAAGTTCAATCCACAATGGATACAACACAGTCGCGAGAGTCCAGTCCAAAGAGGATCCAAGACACAGCAGCGAGAGTCCCGTTCACAGCGGAGCCAGCAGGAAACCATCCCAAGCGTAGGCGGACCAGCAGCGCAGAGATGTCCCCTGTAATACGTTACAGTAATCGAGGCGAGACGTAACAAACGCATGGATAATGATCTCAGCGTCTTTAGTGGACAGAATGGAGCGAATTTTTGCGATATTACGGAGATAAAAGAAGGCCGTTTTAGTAACGCTTTTAATTTGTGCCTCAAAGGAGAGAGTTGGGTCGAAGATAATACCCAGATTCTTTACCGTGTCGCCTTGTTTAATTGTTTGGTTGTCAAATGTTAGAGTTGTATTATTAAATAGAGGTCGGTGTCTAGCAGGACCGATAATCAGCATTTCCGTTTTTTTGGCGTTGAGTTGCAAAAAGTTAGCGGACATCCATTGTTTAGTTTCATTAAGACACGCCTCCAGCTGACTACAATCCGGCGTGTTGGTCAGCTTTAGGGGCATGTAGAGTTGGGTGTCATCAGCATAACAGTGAAAGCTAACACCGTATTTGCGTATGATGTCACCTAGCGGCAGCATGTAGATGCTGAAGAGTGCAGGGCCATGGACCAAACCCTGGGGAACTCCACACGTTACCTTAACGTAGTCCGAGGTCACATTGTTATGGGAGACACACTGCATCCTATCAGTAAGATAAGAGTTAAACCAAGACAGGGCTAAGTCTGACATACCAATTCGTGTTTTGATACGTTCTAATAAAATATTATGATCGACAGTATCGAAAGCAGCGCTAAGATCGAGGAGCAGCAACATAGATGACGCATCAGAATCCATCGTTAGCAATAGATCATTAGTCATTTTTGCGAGGGCTGTCTCCGTGGAGTGATTTGCCCTGAAACCGGATTGAAAGGTTTCACATAGATTGTTAGACGCTAAGTGTTCATTTAACTGCTCCGCAACAATTTTTTCGAGGATTTTTGAAATAAAGGGAAGGTGAGACACCGGTCGGTAGTTTACCATGAGGTCAGGATCAAGGTTAGGTCTTTTAAGAAGAGGATGAATAACCTCTTTTTTGAATGCTAGGGGAACAGTGCCCGAAGAAAGTGATAAGTTTATAATATTTAGCACTGATGGACCTAATAATACAAAGAGCTCCTTGATCAGTTTCCCAGGAAGAGGGTCAAGTAAACATGTTGTTTGTTTTATTCCATTTACACGTTGTAACAATTCCTCTAATGTTATTTCCTCAAAACGAGAGAAACTATTTTGGAGGGCAGTATCCGCCGTATATACAATCGTGTCAGTGTTAATAGAACCCCGTTGCAGCTGGGACGCATTGTCTTTAATCTCCTTTCTAATGACTTCAATTTTCTTACTAAAGAATTGCATAAAGTCATCAGCTGAGTGGGTGGAGCTACTGGAAGGAGTCCCTTGTTGGGTTAGCTATGCTACCGTACTAAACAAAAATTTAGGATCGTTTTTATTATGGTGGATGAGATTTGAGTAATATTTAGCTTTAGCTAAGGTAAGCATGCGTTTATAAGTTATTAAACCATCACTCCATGCTTGATGGTGCACCTCAAGTTTAGTCGTGCGCCATTTGCGTTCCAGCTTTCTGCATAATAATTTCTGAGCTCTAGTTTCTTCTGTAAACCACGGGGTGCGCTTTTTTGGAGCCTTTTTTAACTTTAGCGGTGCTATGTTATCAATGGTTTCGCGCAGGGCGTCGTTAAAGTTGTTAGTGAGGTTTTCAATAGAGCCCACATAATTTGGGAATGGTGCCATTACCGAGGGCAGTAGGTCAGCAAGAGTTGTCGTTGTGGCCGTATTAATGTTGCGGCTGCTATAGCAGTTATTATTATTATTAGTTTGACGAACATGCGTCTGAACCTCAAATTTTATAAGGTAATGATCGGACAATACTTTAGTATACGGGAGTATCGTAACTTTGGAAACGGTGATACCCCTGACAAGCACTAGGTCTATCGTATTACCGTTGCGATGCGTGGGTTCATTTATTATTTGTGTGAGACCACAGCTATCAATTATAGTCTGGAGCGCTACGCACGGTGGGTCCGATGGGGTATTCATGTGGATATTAAAGTCCCCCATTATGATTATATTATCGGCGTGTGTCACTAGATCAGCAACGAACTCTGAGAATTCATTGATAAAGTCCGAACAGGGCCCTGGGGGGTGGTAGATAACAGCCAGGTCTAGAGGCAGCGGTGTGACAGACCTCATAGTAAGCACCTCAAACGATTTATATTTCTTATTTATGTTAGGACTAAGGTTAAAGTTTTCGTTGTATATTAGTGCCACCCCCCCCACCCCTTTTAAGCGGACGGGCAATATGCGCATGTGTAAAGTTAGGAGGACATGCCTCATTTAGCGCAAAAAAGTCGTTTGGTTTAAGCCAGGTTTCGCTGAGACCGATGACGTTAAGATTGTTGTCTCTGATGATATCATTAACTAACAACGTTTTGGAAGACAATGATCTTATGTTTAAAAAACCTATATTATAGGTAGTGGGCGGTTTTAGGGAATTTTTGATCAAATTATCCGTAGTAGCAATATTAATAATGTTGTGTTTATTATGCCCAGTGCATTTAGTATAGTTACGACCATATCTAGGAATTGATACGACGGGAATTTTCCGATTGTTTGATTGTTGCTTTGATAAACTGCACGCATCATAGTTAGCCACCTTGGTAAAACACATGTCCAACTCTGAAACACTCAAAGCAGAAAAAACTTGTTCTAATTTAACTGACTCCTTACCCAGACCAGTAGTCTCGCATCTTTTATTTAAATCCGGCTGCAGGATGGAGGGAAGTGGTGTTCTGTGGGGATTAGCCTTCTGCTTTGTTTTTAGCCCCGCTCGGCATCCGCGTTTCCGATCACACCGCTGGCGTCTGCTCCGTAGACGGCCCCCGCTGCTACTAGACTCCGCTGCTTCACAGGCCGCTGGATGTAGCCGCCGCAGCACTCCCGTGCTAGTCAGCACGTCCAGCAAGCACGCGTCTATCAGTCCAAAGCGGCCCGATATGTCCATATCCAGAAGTGTCTGGCGGTCGTACGTGATCACGGAGTGACCACGATGCGAGCCAGCCATGAAGTCTGCAGAACTGTCCGGCATTTCCGCCAAGAGCTCCGCAATGTCGCAGCCCGTCCGGGCGCCGCCATCTTGGATCTGTGGGGATTAGCCTTCTGCTTTGTTTTTAGCCCCGCTCGGCATCCGCGTTTCCGATCACACCGCTGGCGTCTGCTCCGTACACGGCCCCCGCTGCTACTAGACTCCGCTGCTTCACAGGCCGCTGGATGTAGCCGCCGCAGCACTCCCGTGCTAGTCAGCACGTCCAGCAAGCACGCGTCTATCAGTCCAAAGCGGCCCGATATGTCCATATCCAGAAGTGTCTGGCAGTCGTACGTGATCACGGAGTGACCACGATGCGAGCCAGCCATGAAGTCTGCAGAACTGTCCGGCATTTCCGCCAAATGTTCCATCTTTAGCAAGAGCTCCGCAATGGACCCACAATCCCATGTATCCATGACTCTTCCAGGCTATATTATACACCCCCCCCACCCCCCGTGCGTTGGTTGAGGGGGCAGGGGGTGGGCGTGGGGGTGTATAATATAGCCTGGACGAGTCATGGATGCATGGGAATCTGGGTAATTGTTATGTTGCGTTTATGTTGTGTTACTGTGAGGATGTTCTCCCGAAATGTGTTTGTCATTGTTGTTTGGTGTGGGTTCACAGTGTGGCGCATATTAGTAAGAGTGTTAAAGTTGTTTACATCACAACCTTCAGTGTAACCTGTATGGGTGTTGACTATATGCCTTGTAATCTGGTACATGTGACGATAGAAGCAGCAAGATGCATGCGTCCGGCCAGCACACAGATAGCATGGTGTAAAGGCGGGCAATGACACGTTGTAAAAGACGTTAAAAGTAAAGCCATCACGGCACGCCCTCAATATTGTAGTCCGAGTGAAAATCGGAGAATGTTAACCCCGGGTGATGTCCGTGCACAGGCTTTCACATTTGTACCCGGTTGCCAATCCTATTTCAGTATAGCCTTGCCTTAAACACAGGGTGGATAATTGCTTTGCCTCATGTAGTGTCTATTTTCCTTCCACAAAATATGTTTTGTGTCTTGTTGTTGGCTGCACTCGCTTTCTTTTGTTTTTTCCTCCGCACCTTTTGTGAGTGCTTTCTCTGTTTTTATATTAGATAATATTTTATTTACTCACCATCTGTTTCCCGTTTCCTGTATCTTGGGGTCATACAGTAAAGCTGCATTCCAGCTTTCTGACAAAAAGATCTGACCTACTTGGGATTTCGCAGCAACTAATTTTTCACAGACTAGTGTTAATTTAGAGGTGCAAACCAACTATTAGTCAGGGCTGCCGAGGGGGCCGCCCTTTTTGACAATTTTTTCAATCTTATGGCCACATTTGTTAGGAATCGCTCAAGGAGGTGACCCCAGGATGCAGAGACGAGAGGCAAGGTTATATTAAAAAAAGGGTGATATTTAATTAGTCCAAAAACTATAACAAAAGGCAATAGGGCAGAAGGGCACACCATTAATAAACAAACGAAAACAGGTTCCTCAGTGGTCGGCAGGGAAAAAAGGCCAGGGCGCACTTGGCAGGGCAAGAGTCCAACAAAAGTTATCCCCTTACCTCAGAGGGACTAGGAGATAAACACAACAGGAGGTTAGGGAATACAGGACAAGGAGCAAATACGTACCAGGTCTGGCGAAGCGGGTGCATGAACGTCAGGAGTATTGGAAAAAATAACCGGCGAGGCCAAGCTGTTGATGACGAGCCTAAATACTGCCTGGTTAATTTAGAGCAGGTGTGCAGCAAGGTCCGCCCCTTGCCGGGGGTGAAACACTGATCACGGGTGCAGAAAAAAAAAAATGCAGGATAAAAACTAAAACACAACAACATGGTTGCAGTGAAGCCCCCCCCCGCTCAATGGTGTAAGGTCCGATCAGTCGTGGCTGCAGTTTCTTAGAGACCACCTGGATAGAGAAATCACCTGGATGGAGAAATCACGGGACAACAGCCATACCTTCTGACCGGGTCTATAATCTGGTCGGGGGTTGAGCGCTGGGAGAGAACAGCTCCCACGCCGGAGTCAGACGCGTCAACCTCGACAAAAAATTGAAAGGAAACATTAGGGTGGACAAGAACTGGTGCAAAAGTGAACAACTTAAGTTTGTCAAAGGAGCTCTGTGTCTCTGAGGTCCATAAAAAGGGAAGCTTAGTGGAAGTAAGTCTAGTTAAAGGTTCCGCTACCTGACTAAAATTACGGATGAACCGGTGATAAAAATTAGCAAAACCTAGAAACCTTTCGGCGTGTTTTCTACAGGTGGGTGTGGGCCAATCAACTACCGACTTGATCTTTGCGGGATCCGCTCAGAGTTGACCCTTCTCCACAATAAAGCCCAAGAATGGAACAGATTCGGAGTGAAACACGCACTTTTCGGCCTTGACATAAAGACGATTCTCGAGAAGGTGTTGGAAAACTAGACGAACATGCTGGACGTGAAGTTCGGGAGTAGGCGAGAAAATGAGGATATCATCCAAGTAGACGACTACAAAACGGTCGAGCATGTCGCATAGGACATCATTGATGAGGCTTTGAAAAAGAGCTGGCGCATTGGTGAGGCCAAAAGGCATGACAAGGTATTCGAAATGTCCAAGTGGTGTGTTGAACGCGGTCTTCCACTCATCTCCTTGCTTTATTCTGACTAGGTGATATGCGTTGCGGAGGTCCAGTTTGGTGAAGTGTCTAGCGGTGTGTAGTGGGTTGAAAGCAGAGTTGAGAAGCAGGTGAGGATATTTATCTTTAACGGTAAGACTGTTCAGGGCACGGTAATTGATGCCAGGCGGAGTGTCTTATCCGTCTTTTCTACAAAAAAAAAGCCGGCGGTTGGAGGTGAATTGGAGGGACGGATGAGACCAGAAGCGAGTGAAGTGGTGATGTAGTCCTCTAATGACTTTCTTTCATGTTTCGAAATATTATAAAGACGGGATGAAGGGAGTGTGGCACCAGGGAGGAGATTAATACCACAATCATAGGGACAGTGTGGTGGTTGCGACAACGCGCGTTCCTTGCTGAAAACCTCTTTAAGGTTGTGGTAAGCAGTGGTTACAACCGACAAATCAATGACAGTGTGTATGACAAAAAAAACAACAGTTATTGATAGTTGTCTTGGCCCAGTCAATATGGGGATTATGTTTAGCTAGCCAGGTAAGGCCGAGCAAAACAGGAGCCGAACGAGAGGGAATGACACGAAATTTGATTGACTCAAAATGGTTTCCAAATAATTTATGATAACGGCTGGGTTTGATGAGTAACGCTCGCCAGGAGGCTTACGTCGAGGGATCGGACTACTCTAGGTGTGTGTAATTTGTCAACGGGTTTTTTAAAAATGTCTAATAAGTGTCTCGTCGATAAAATTGTCATCAGAACCTGAGTCAATAAGAGCCCTAATGTCCAATCGCTGAACCTTATCCCAGGCGAGCATGCCAGTAAGTTGAAGCCTTGATAATGTCTGACCTGTAGATGGCAGTAGATGAGCCGGATCGGTCGCTGAAGGTTGTGCGGCAGGAGTGCGTCGAGGAGGTAGGGCTTGAGTGCGATGAGGAGGTGAAGCTAGAGAGCGACGAGGAGAAGCTTGAGTGTGACGGCGGGCAGGAAGATGAGGACAGTGGGTGACGCGATGCTCAGCTTCACCGCAATATAGACAAAGCTGGAGTCGAAGGAGATGATCCCTCTCAGCTTGTGAGAGACGATTAACTCCAAGCTGCATGGGTTCATCCTCCCGTGATATCGGCACCGCATAGACAATGGGTATCGGTCCAGAAGTAGCTTTGGGAGCTCCATGGCCACTCCCACTATACGTTGAGGTGCGGAGTCCTTGGCGTCAAAATCTCTCTCTTTCCCAGTCAACGAGGCGATTCTCAATTTCCACCGCCAAGGCAACGAGCTCATCGAGGCTGTCGGGAGTTTTGAGCGGGATCATCTGCTTCCGAATTCGATCGGTCAGACCGAGGGAAAAGACGTCCGCTAATGCGGAAGTGGGCCATCCGCTTTCAGCAGCCAGCCTTCTGAATTCAATGGCGAAGTCTGTGACGCTGCGCTGTCCTTGTTGCAAACGTAGTAGGGATCGTGCTCCCTTACGCCCTGGCATTTCGCGTTGAAAAATGCTCTTCATGGTTTTGGAAAAAGCAGCGTACGAGGCGCACACAGGGGATTGGAGTACCCATTCAGCGGTAGCCCAGGCGGAAGCCCGGCCACTCAGGTGGGACATAACAAAATCTACGCGAGCTCTTTCAGAGTAAAAGGACGTGGGTAATAGTTCAAAATAGATCTCACACTGGGTGAGGAAGGGTTGCACGTCACCTGACTCGCCGGAAAATCGCTCGGGCTTGGAGAGAGGTAGAAAAGCTGCAGAAGGACTGTCGTCAGGCAAAGGAATATCTGCGGGATGAGGAAGTCTCCGCTGGACTGCTGGGTCGGCTATAGGGGGGGTCATTGCCTGCAGCACTGGAGTACATTTCCCAGTTGTCTTTCCAGAGTATCTACACAGGTGTCTTGGTGTTCCGCCATGGTGTTGACCCATGCACCAAGAGCGCTACACTGTTCTTCCTGTTGTCCAAGTCTTTTGGCCTGTTGTAGCAGCGCCACCTTTATCGGGTCCATGAAGTGGCCGGTTATTATGTTAGGAATCGGTCAAGGCGGTGACCCCAGTATGCAGAGACGGGACGCAAGGTTAAATTACAAAAAGGGTAATATTTAATTAGTCCAAAAAGTATAACAAAAGGCAATGGGGCAGAAGGGCACACCATGAATAAACAAACAAAAACAGGTTCCTCAGTTGTCGGCAGGGGAAAAAGGCAAGGGAGCACTGGGCAGGGCAAGACTCCAACAAAAGTTATCCCATTACCTCAGAGGGACTAGGAAATAAACACAACAGGAGGTTAGGGAATATAGGACAAGGAGCGAAAACATACCAGGTCTGGCGAAGCGGGTGCATGAACGAAAGGAGTATTGGAGAAAATAACCGGCGAGGCCAAGCTGTTGGTGACGAGCCTAAATACTGCCAAATTAATTTAGAGCAGGTGTGCCACAAAGTCCGCTCCTTGCCGGGTATGAAGCACTGAACACAGGTGCAGAAAAAAAAGAAGGGAGGATAAAAACTAAAACACAATAACATGGTTGCAGTCCTCGGCTCCTCCCTTACGCTCCCTCTCACTCATCCCTCTTGTCTGTGAGTTTTCCTGAGTACGTCTGGCATCTGTCCCTTGAGGGGGCTATAGGAGGCTGTGCTTCGGGGGACACACAGCAACCTCCTGCTTCGGCGACTGCACCCGAGACACCGCAACGACCACCATCTCCAGTGCGGCTTCCAGTGAGTCCGATGATAGCAACAGCTCCTCTAGTGGGTCTGATGATTCCAACAGTTCCTCTAGTGGGTGGGTCTGACGATGCCACCAGCTTCTTCAGTGGGTCAGACAATGGCACCAGCTTCTCCAGTGGGTCAGACACCACATTTGCTTCCAGTGGATCTTCTGACGACGCCATCTTCGCCTCTGGCTCTGCAGACTACTAGACCTCCAGCCCAGCAGCCTGCTAGACCTCCAGCCCATCAGCCCGCTCGCCTGCTATAGAAGTGCGCACCCTATGCACGTCCACATTGCCGACGTCCTGCAAGCCAGCACCAGTGCCGCCTGGGACTTCTGCGTGGACTTCCGCAGCTGCTGCTGCAGCCGTCATGCAATGGTTTGAATCCCCATCGCCAGCTGCGGCAATGTCACTCTCAAATTTGGCACCAGATTTTTTTCCGCTGGCTTCGAGGTCACAGATCCAGTGTGCCGGCCAAGGATCGAGGCCGCAGTTTAACGACTCGCTGCCAAAGTCTTCCTGCTGCCTTCCCTTGTTACGGGCTTGCTCATGTTCTTTTTTTTCTTTCCATATTATGTCTGGTAGCTCTTAAATTAAGAGGCCATACTGTTACATTTTTGTAAAGGTTTTTGTACCTGTTTGCCTTTTCTCTGTGTGTTATTTTAGTTCCTGTCCTGTGCCTTTATTTTGTTATTTCCACTTCCTCGTTTTGTGCACAGGCTTCTACACCTGCAGCCCGATTGGCAACCAGGAAACATCTGTACACGGCTACCAATCTGTCTCCTATTTAAGTTCGGTCTTTGCTTTTCCTACTGCTTCGCATTGCTTCATGTAGTATATATTCACCTTCCACAAAATAAGTTCCGTGTCACGTGCACTAATTAGCTGCACTCGCCTTCTTTTGTTTTTTCTTCGCTCCTTTTGTGAGTGCGCTTTCTGTTTATATTGAATAATTTTCTTCTTACTCATCTTCTGCTTCCTGTCTGCTGCATCTTGGTGTCACTCCGTAAAGTTGTGTTCCAGCCTCTTGACACACCTGCTGATTGGAGTAAGTGTTGCCCTGGGCTACCTTGAAGCTGCCACAAATGATTGAAGGGTGGGCAGCGGTGTCTGCTATGTGCGTCAGACTTTGAGTTATTGGACCAAATCGCAAGCTAACGCTGTGCAAGACAAAATTATGATCAATTTGAGATCCACGACAAACAACTAGTGCACACAAACTATTGGAATGTGTTTGCTCGCCCTACCCAAGTTAATCCTTATCTACAATTTAGCTCGCTCTGCATTGGTCTTGGCAGGGTCATGCAGTAAACACCGCAGTGAGACCAATGCAGCGAAGGATGCTCTGATACCTTCTCCCATTTTACAAAGACACCTGGGATGTTGACTGTTTTGTGGTGCCGAACAGAGCGACTTCCAGGCCTACGGACAAACACGCACACATTGACTAATATTACACAGATTTGCATACATACACCCCAACTCCCACGACTTCGCCCCTTCACCCCCTGTGGTATGATGGACAACGAAACAGCGCCCCAGGTGGTTTTGTGTGTCATTATATATATATATATATATATATATATATATATATATATATATATATATATATATATATATATGTGCTTTGCCAGAGTTTTTTTTTTATGTCTCAAACCAGTGTTTGTTGACTAAAGATTTTCCTCCTAATTTTTCGTCAATGGCCAATTTTTCTCTCACTATAAAAGGACAATAACGAATCCAAACAAATGCATGTTGACTAAAACAATGACGAACTGAATTGATACTTAAGTTGACAAATAAAAACAAGATGAAAATGTTGACAAAATCCAAACCTGTTTCATTTTGTCTTTAGGCAGGTGGGACAAGTTCAGAATCTATCCAATCACAGTAGTATATGGGAAAGGCGTAGGGGGTAAATCTCAACGGCGATCTAATCAGAAATAACACCCAGTGTTTGGATCTTTCACTGGAAAACAAGACTATTGTATGCATGTAACGATAAACGGTATTAATGATGACTGCAGCAAAACTCCTGACGGTTAATATTCCCCTTTTAAATTAAAATGATTGAAAAACCTAGATTGATCGCTGCACTTTGATAAACTCAGGGACTGACTGATGCCAGCTCGCTAGCTTAACTGCTAACATAAAAACAGCTGGGATAAGCTCCAGCCCCCCGTGACCCAAAGAGAGACAAGGGGTAGAAATGGATGCATGTTTAAAAAATGTTTTAAATACATTCAACAATACCGCGATAATGTTAGCCGTGTTAACTTTAGTCAAAATAACCGTTATATGGAATTCTCATATCATTACGTCCCTACTGTAATGTTACACACATTGCAAATATGTCTTCTACACGTGGAAGAAAGAGAACAAGATGTCTTGTAAACCCTGTAGCATGATTTTCTCTGGTAAAAATATAACCAACTTGAAGCGCCGTTTGCAGGCCAATTATTGGGACATTACGCAACAGTAACTAGACTGTAGCTAATATTTCCAAATGACTCATACTGTACTGAATTACTGTTACTATTAAAAATGGTAAAGCAGGAGCAAGCCCGCTTACTCTACCACTACTTGTTGTACACCATGAGCGAGCCAATTTGTTAAACGAGATACCCGTACATCCATCCATCCATCCATCATCTTCCGCTTATCCGAGGTCGGGTCGCGGGGGCAGCAGCCTAAGCAGGGAAGCCCAGACTTCCCTATCTCCAGCCACTTCGTCTAGCTCTTCCCGGGGGATCCCGAGGCGTTCCCAGGCCAACCGGGAGACATAGTCTTTCCAACGTGTCCTGGGTCTTCCCCGTGGCCTCCTACCAGCTGGACGTGCCCTAAACACATCCCTAGGGAGGCGTTCGGGTGGCATCCTGACCAGATGCCCGAACCACCTCATCTGGCTCCTCTCGATGTGGAGGAGCAGCGGCTTTACGTTGAGCTCCTCCCGGATGGCAGAGCTTCTCACCCTATCTCTAAGGGAGAGCCCCGCCACCCGGCGGAGGAAACTCATTTCGGCCGCTTGTACCCGTGATCTTATCCTTTCGGTCATGACCCAAAGCTCATGACCATAGGTGAGGATGGGAACGTAGATCGACCGGTAAATTGAGAGCTTTGCCTTCCGGCTCAGCTCCTTCTTCACCACAACGGATCGATACAACGTCCGCATTACTGAAGACGCCGCACCGATCCGCCTGTCGATCTCACGATCCACTCTTCCCCCACTCGTGAACAAGACTCCTAGGTACTTGAACTCCTCCACTTGGGGCAGGGTCTCCTCCCCAACCCGGAGATGGCACTCCACCCTTTTCCGGGCGAGAACCATGGACTCGGACTTGGAGGTGCTGATTCTCATTCCGGTCGCTTCACACTCGGCTGCGAACCGATCCAGTGAGAGCTGAAGATCCCGGCCAGATGAAGCCATCAGGACTACATCATCTGCAAAAAGCAGAGACCTAATCCCGTGGCCACCAAACCGGAACCCCTCAACGCCTTGACTGCGCCTAGAAATTCTGTCCATAAAAGTTATGAACAGAATCGGTGACAAAGGACAGCCTTGGCGGAGTCCAACCTTCACTGGAAACGTGTCCGACTTACTGCCAGCTATGCGGACCAAGCTCTGACACTGATCATACAGGGAGCGGACTGCCACAATAAGACATTCCGATACCCCATACTCTCTGAGCACTCCCCACAGGACTTCCCGAGGGACACGGTCGAATGCCTTCTCCAAGTCCACAAAGCACCCGTACAGTACACTTTATTCAATGTCCTCGGCACAGTTTCCAAGATGCCAATTGTGCACACTCCAGTGTAGTAATACAAAATATAGAATACAACTAGTTTGTTTCTTCATATGACCTTTTAGTCATATATTATTCCAAATTTAAAAAAAAATGCTTAATTTCAGCTAAAATAATCACATTCAGCAAGGTTAGTTTGAAATTTACTTTATATGGAGTACAGGTCTTTTTTAAGTTTATGAGATGCTCTTCAACTTCAAAGATGCGTTAGTCGACTAAATTTCCCTCCCCTAATGTTTACCTAAGCCCTATCTTTTTTACGGGGTGTTGCCATTGTGGCGACCTATCAGTCACCCTGTTCTGTCTACCCTGTATATGTATTTCTGTTCTTGGACGGGTTTGTACTGAAAATGTAATTTCATTATACTTTTTAAGTAAGACAATGGAGTTCCATTCCATTCTATCCAAAAACTGCTTAAATTCATAAATGCAGGTCATGTTAAGACTGGGATAGGATACACAGTAAAGATAGATATATTGTAGGTAGTTATGTGTTATAAAATATAATGTAATATAGCTTGAGCTACTTAAATTTGTAGGGTTTTCAAGATTCAAGATTGTTTATTGTCATATGCACAGTTAAACAGACAGTTTGTCGTACAATGAAAATCTTACTTTGCTAGTCCACCCTTCAACAAGTCACACGGTACTTAGCTAAAAATAAAAAATAAAAATGTATATACAAGGCACAGTAAGTAACATAACATTATTGCACATTCTGATTGACTGTCAACAGTATAAATATGGAGGTGACCTTGGGTCACAGCAGCAGTTAGTGTCTTTAGTGATCAAAGGTGAAAAGTGTTACATTGATGGTGCACAGTTCGGGGTGGTCAAGGTACCTGTCTTTTGTTCAAAAAGACAAAGTAAAAAATGGGGGGGAGCTAGCATTCACAAGTTAGCATTCACAAGCCTGATGGCCTGTGGGTAGAAACTGTTTGTCAGTCTCGTAGTCCTGGATTTCAGGCTCCTGTATCGTTTGCCTGATGGCAGGAGGCTGAAGGGACTGTGCTGGGGGTGTGTACTGTCCTTTATGATGTTGTGTGCTCTCCTGGTGGCCCTGGTAGAGTACATGTCCTGTAGTGAGGGGAAGGCTGCTCCTGATATGTACTGAGCAATTTTAATCACTGGCTAGAGTGCCTTCCTGTCCTTAGCAGTGCAGTTTCCATACCAGACCGTGATTGAGCTGGTAAGGACACTCTCAACCGTACTTCTATAAAAGTTGCTGAGAATTTTGGGTGGCATACCAAATTTTCTCAGCCTTCTTAGGAAGTACAGTCGCTGCTGGGCTTTCTTTATTATTTGTTGGGTGTTGTGATCCCAGGTGAGGTCCTCGCTGATGTGATTCCCGAGGAATTTAAAGGTTTTCACCCTGTCCACCTTTGTCCCCCCTATGTACAAAGGTGTGTACTGTGCACTCCTTCTCTGTGGGTCAATAATCATCTCCTTGGTCTTGTCTGTGCTCAAGGAGAGATTATTATCCTGACACCAGGCCACCAGTTCCGCTACCTCCCTTCTGTACGCTGCCTCAGCTCCCCCAGTGATCAGTCCGACGACCTTAGTATCATCTGCAAACTTGATGATACTGGTGTTGTTTTGGGAGGCCACGCAGTCGTGTGTGAAGAGGGTGTACAGTAGGGGGCTCAGCACGCAGCCTTGGGAGGTCCCTATGCATAGAACCTTTGTGCCTCATGTCTGGTTGCCGATTCCGACTGACTGGGGCCGGTTTGTGAGAGAGTTCAGGACCCAGTTACAGAGAGTTGTTGTCAGACCAACAGTGAGGAGTTTAGCATTGAGTTTTTGTGGGATGACCGTGTTAAAAGCAGAGCTGTAGTCGATGAATAATAGCCTGGCATAGGTGTCCTTGCCCTCTAAGTGGGTTAGGGTGGTGTGGATGATGGTGTTGACTGTATCCACAGTGGACCGGTTCTGCCGGTAGGCAGAATGTAGAGGGTCCAGTGTGTCTGGGATGGTCTTCTTGATGTGTGACATGACTATCCTCTCGAAGCACTTCATCACTATTGGGGTGAGTGCAACAGGGCGATAGTCATTCAGACAGGTCAGTGTTTTTCTTTGGCAGGGGCACGATGGTGGTGGTCTTGAAACAGGTGGGCACAACAGCTTGTGCTAGTGACAAGTTGTATATGTCAGCAAGTACATCAGCCAGCTCTGATGAACACACCCTGAGGGCCTGGTCAGGGATGTTGTCTGGACCGGCTGCCTTCCGTGGGTTTGTTCTCCTCAGAACTGTACGTACCTCTGCTGTTGTCACAGTGAGTGGTGGGTCCTGCGTGCGCTCCCTGGTCAGAACCCCTCTCTGTTGGTTGGTGTTGAGGACCTCGAAGCAGGCGTAGAACTCATTCAGCTCATCTGGCAGTGATCTTTGGCTGTTTGTGACCCCCTGCTCCCCTGCTTTTAGTCTGTGATGTGTTGCAGGCCTTGCCACATGCGCCGGGAATCTGTGGTGGAGTAGAATCTCTTTCTAATCACATTGGAATTTAAAATTAGTTTAGCTTAGTGGTTTGAAAAATATACTTTCCTTTTTTCTCCTGGAGATTATTTTAACCCGTAGGCCAAATATGCACACTTTCAAAACCGCTGTTCAAAGGAGGTGTTTTTTATTTTCTCTATTAACAAATGCATCAACAATAAATCACTATATGAAGGGATTAAAAATATGACAAATAATACTGCACTGTAAACAAATGTGATATTTGCTTTATTTTTGCTTTATTAACAAATGTATCAATAATACATCACTATATGAAGGGATTAAAAATATGACAAATAATACTGCACTGTAAAGAAATGTGATGAGTGATTGTAATCACTCAACAAGCAACCCTGAACAAGAGTATTGTCTGCATAACTAGTACATGTTAATAGGCAGACCCATCAAAACCCTGCAGCAATAGTCGACTGCCTGTTGGACCACTTGATTAAGCTTTAAACACAGTTCCATGAGTTACATCCTCTAGCCGACTTCTCTTTCCCCCGAGTCTTATTTCTAGATTACGCACGGCAGACCGCAACGTGTAATGAGAAAAAAAAGATTTATGGATTCGATCAATATTTTTTTCACCCTACTAACTTCAAACCACATATAGTTCTACAGCAATCTATTATGGTGACGTGATGTGTATGAGAACAGCAATGTCCTTGAACTGATCTTGGCCTGGTCACAAGTCATGATTTTCATCATAACACCAAGGCATGTGTGTAAATCATATGTCCTCTCATATCTTACAGCACTGTCTCTTCTTTGTAATGGAGTTTGTAAGCGGTGGGGATCTCATGTTCCACATTCAGAAGTCCAGGCGATTCGAAGAGCCCCGAGCGTGTTTCTACACAGCGGAGATCACCTCAGCGCTCATGTTCTTGCATGGCAAAAGCATCATCTACCGGTGTGAATTACACACACACTTACACGCACACGCACACACACACACACACAGCAAACAATTCCCAAAACTTGAACAAAATAAAAATTATAAAATATTTAATATTTACAAAAAAACAAAAAGGCCTATGTTTCCCTAATTTGGTTGACAAATATTTAACAATTGGGTTTGCTGCATCGACTTGACTGTTGAAGAATCATGTCATGAAGCAATTGAGGAAAAGTGGAGTGCACTGCCTGGCTGGAGCCAGCAGAGGGGTTGTTTGGACTAGAAGTCCAACTAGTTTACTAATATCTGAAGAAAAATCTACCTCAACTGTAGAAAGACTGCATGCAAGCATCATTCTGCCCCACACAGCAAATCAGGGGGTTTAATATTATAATATGTTAAAGTAATTATGAAAATCATCATTTGAAGTCTCTGCATGCGTTATCATAATGTCTCTCTCTGTTTGTTTAATTTTCTGACCTTTGTTTCTTCCACCTGTCTGTTTTTGAATGAATATACTTCAGTCATACAAGTTGTACTAAATATAAGAGTAATCCGCTTAATGGGACAACACCATTTTTTAAAGTTGTTCATGCGGAGAGTTTAATTTGAATATTTGAGTTAAACATACTGATCATATTTGGATATTTAATGTTTGAATGTTTCTTGTCTCTCTACCAGTCAGAAGGTTAGCAGTGCTGAGGGCTTCATGCCAGTACATGTTGATAAGGGGCATTATGTGGCCTAACTGTAAAACCTGAGCTATATTTAGCAGGACCATTTGTCCTGTAGCAGCCTGAAGAGCAGCACATTATAGCATGATTGTTGGATGCAGAGAACAGGTTGCGTGCTGCAAGTCTTAACATTGAAATAACACACACAAACTTAGACTTAGACAAACTTTAATGATCCACAAGGGAAATTGTTCAACACAGTAGCTCAGTTACAATGATGGAGAGTGTAAGGATGGAAATGACAATGCAGGTATAAATAGACTAGATATAGCAATATAAAATTTAACATAGCTGCGAATATATACAATATATACTTAATATATGTACAGTACATTATATATACAGATATATTATGTCTATATGATATATACAATATATACCAATTACCATGTACAATATTACAGTATATGTGGCAGCCCCAGCATAAAATAGAATAGAGAGTAGATCCAGCAGAAAATAGAATATAGACATTAAAAACAAAGAGAAGTAGCTGACATTGAGGGTGTCAGGTAATGGACGGATATTATCTATTGCTGTATGGGGAGTGATTATACAGCTGGATGGAGTGCGGAATGAAGGAGTTCTTGAATCGCACAGTGCGGGAAGGAAGCTGGAGGAGCTTGTTGGAGTATGTACTCCGCTGTCCCTGAATTTTCTGGTGTAGTGGGTGGGCAGGATTGTCCATTATGGCCAGCAGTTTATCCAGTGTCCTCCTGGCGGCAGCGATGACCAAGAAGAACGCGGAGTTGGAATATAATTACAACACTTTATGTACATATTTATAAACAGATTTGAACAATTAGTTATTCACTGAAATATATTTATTAATTGTGGCTCTTAAAAAAAATATATAATCTTCCATCCATTTTCTACCGCTTATTCCCTTTCGGGGTCGCGGGGGGCGCTGGCGCCTATCTCAGCTACAATCGGGCGGAAGGCAGGGTACACCCTGGACAAGTCGCCACCTCATCGCAGGGCCAACACAGATAGACAGACAACATTCACACTCACATTCACACACTAGGGCCAATTTAGTGTTGCCAATCAACCTATCCCCAGGTGCATGTCTTTGGAAGTGGGAGGAAGCCGGAGTACCCGGAGGGAACCCACGCATTCACGGGGAGAACATGCAAACTCCACACAGAAAGATCCCGAGCATGGATTTGAACCCAGCACTGCAGGAACTTCGTATTGTGAGGCAGACGCACTATAATCTTATAAAATATAAAAGCTAAAATGTCTCTTAAAGCCCACTCCAAAAATCTTGAACTTTAGACTACCATCAGTTTTACTCCCTACACTTAACCATGTGTTTCCTACTGCCTGCAGACTTTGCACCCTGTTTTTTTTTCTACTTGCCCAACTTCTCAAATCTACTTGCCCTGCCTAGGTTTTTTTCTGGCTCTGTAGTGCTCATGGCTTATATCTTACTAAAATCCTTCCCGTTGACTATTTACAACACTACACAGTATTTATTATTATTATTATTATTATTATTATCATCTATAATTACATTTAAATGGCATTGCATACATGTAAAATGAAATGCTATTTCACATTATTTGACCAGTAGCAGTTACACGCATCTGAACAGGTCAGCCACCTGTTTAAAGCCCGATCACAGTTGAAATCTTGAAATGAAGGGCCTTTAATGGCTAAAACATTAACCTGGACAACATTTTAACAGCTGGTTGGCTCAGATTTTATTATTTTAATTGCATTCACATGCTGCAGTGGACAGTGCACAATTTAGCTTTCAGTATTAATGCAGTATCTGAAGCACCGTCTCCACGTGTGTTTATTGACAACAGGGTTATAACCTGGACACGTTAGCTCGTCGGTATGGTAACAGGTGACTGTTACTGCATGCGTCTGCCCCGGTCCCGAAAATAAAAATTAAGAAAATCCGAGTCGGTACTGCACAGATTCGGACCACTTTTGAACTTGTTTGCCAAGACGTCTTACCCTCGTATGTTGATCCGGTCGATCCGTTATTCCTTTACTTTGTCGTAGTCATGTGTTCTTCTTCTTCCGAATTAAGGGCAATTGGCGGAGTTACAATGCATAGTAGGCTACCGCCACCTACTGCACCGGAGTTGTAACTACAAGCTCCATTCACAGACAGAGTCCCATTGCTTTTATGAGCGGTCGAGCGAGTCAAAAGCCGAAAAATCTATTTGTGGCGGCCGTAATTCTTTCGTGGCAAACCGCCACAAATAAATGAATGTTTGGGGAAACCCTGGATTAGTTCACCTGTACTCATTTGGACTCACGCACTTGATTTGTTTAGGACGCACGCACCTGTGTTAATCATGTCACTATTATTTAAGCTTACAGTTGCCAGGTAGTTGGGCTGGCGTCATTGTTGTTGCGCTATGCTCTGTTCACTCTGGTTATGTATCCCTCTGCTCATTTCCTTCCAAGTAAATTTTGTTTATTCATGTCACGTTTAGCGAGTCTTTTGTTTCATATCCACAGTTTTGCCTTTGTGGTAGTTTTTATTTTTTAGCCAAGTTTGTTCTCCGCCTTATGCACGCCTTTAGTTTGCACTTTTTTTTATAGATAAATTCAAATATGTCTTTACCTTCACGCTATGTCCCGTCACCTTCCTTTGCATTCCGGGAAAACAAACCACACCATAGCCCCCGTTCTGACAAAATTAGTGGGACTTCTGCGGTTGCCGTATACAAATACGCAGATAGGGAGAAGTTTCTATTTACACGATTAATCGGGTGTGTCCTCATCTCCGCGGCGAAGGCGCCACCGAACTCCTCAGACCAACTCACCAAACCCCTAGGGTTCGATCGAACCCAGGTTAAGAACCACTGGGTTAGGATAAGAATATAACAGCAATGATGTCTCTCTAAGTCTTTAATGTTGTGTAATGTGAAGTACTGCTTGAGGTATTACACAGCAGGAAATCTGTTTCCGGTTTTCAAAAAAAAAGTTTCAAATGTTAACTTTTAAAAGGTTATAACTCTCTCAACTGTCTGCCAAGTCTGAATATGAATTATTTTGCTTCAATAATAATAATGAAATAGTAAGAAGTCCAATCCAACTACAGTCTGAGGACATGGGAGCAAAAATGCCCAAATTTCTGCTATATGTTCTTAGTCCCACCGATTTGGATTGATTGATTTTTTTTTTTTAATTTTTGTTAATTGCGACTTTATCTTTTACGCAATGGGTTATTAGGGTTTCGGTCAAGGGGGCGACCCCAGGTTGCAGAGACGGGAAACAAGGTGGAAGTACAAAAATGAAAACATTTAATTAGACAAAAAGGGATAACTAAGGGCGATAGGGCAGAAGGGTTAAAATTGAACTGAATATGCAATAAATCAGGTTGTTTTAGCTAATAATCATGCTGCAAGATCTTGCATTCGTTGTTTATTCCCAGTAATTTCCCATTAATTCCTGTTAATTCCCATATATTCCCGTTAAGTCCCATGGAAAATTTCCAACTTTGAATATTCCTGGAATTTTTCAACTCTAGTGGTCAATAGCGGCAGAAGTGGCCAAATGTTGTGCACTTCAATGCCTTTCTGTGACACTTCCAGTCTCTCTGTACCTCTCTTGTGACCTTGCTGCTGACACTCTGCAAAACACTAAACTCAGTGGCCACTTCCCTCTGAGGGCATCCTGTTTGAAGTGTTGCAAATGGAGAGCTACTGGTGATCAAATGTTCTGTGCCGTCTTGTCTCTGATGTCAAAATTTGAACAACTGATAAAGGGGATTGTCCAACTAAAAGCTGTTTTTAATATTTAGTGCCTTCCATGTAACTAAAAAGTATTACTACACAATAAAACATTACTACAATACCACTACAGTTAAGACCAACTTTTGGGGTTTTGTTTGTTGAATTCGTATTTTCTTGCTTTAAATGACACAAGATGGCAAAAGATTGTAACATGTTTGTTAATGGAAAGCATTATAATAAGTAATTGGTTTATGTTTTTATTTTGAAATAATTCATATATTTGACAATTCTGAGGTTAGATCAATATCCGCCCATAATTTTTGTGAGAATGATAGCGGTACTTCATGAGGTGGCGCTAAAATAAACACACACACACACACACACAAACACACATAAGCATAGACATAAGGAAATGTAGTAGAAATAATCCATATAGGGCCAAAATCTAATAAATTGTTCCTTATCCCATTTCAGACATTTCCTAAAAGGTTCATAAAAATCCGCCCATAACTAAGTTATTATACTAACTAACTATCCAACAAAACAAACCAATGGCACTGTTTACATAATCTAATGGTGAAACTAACTATACATTTACAACTGTGAATATGCATATACAATTGTGCCTTGTATTCTAAACAAAAAAAAAGTTCCGTAATGTCAGGGGGAAAAACGGAGCATTTTTTCTCTAAAGAAATAAAATAAATAAATGAATTCCAGACACCCAAAAAAGTAAACACATTTATAAAGAATAAGTAAGTTTTACATGCAGAAATCAATGTGAAATACATACAGTATATGTATGTGATGGAGGAAATGGAAAAAATAAATATTAAACTTTTTTTTTTTTACCTTTTTATTAAGATTTTTGTTGGCGAAGATGTTGAGAAGGGAAGGTGAGAGCCGCTTGGACTTGCTTTGCTTCGAGTTTTTAATCTAATTCTATAGTTTTTTTCAATTTAAGTGCTGACATTGCAACTTTCTTTGACCCCATGGCAGGTTCTTTTGCAGCCATACTAAAAAAAAAGTACAAAGACTACTTTTTGTTTGGGCTCTCAATTCCACAAAGGGATGTAACAATGTCAAAATATCGCGGTACAATAGTGTCACTGTTAAAGGTCACGGTACAATATTATTGTGATTATGTCCAAAAAAGGGTACTTGTTAAAAATGACTTTTCCAGGGTGTACCCCTCCTGCTGCGTGCAGCTGGGATAGGTTCCAGCGACCCGAGAGGCAAAAGCGGTAGAAAATGGATGGATTTATGGTTTACCAAGTAGCTTCTCAGATTATTCATATTCCCCGCTGTGTGCAATGTCTACGCTCCCACTGTGTCGGCTTAGAAACGTTCAAGACGAAGGTGAAGCGCTTTGCTTTTGTAGTATGCAGACTTCATTACCTCTGCCAAAGAGTTTGTGTTTTTACCAGGGTTTGTTTGTCTGTTTGTTAGCCACATAACTCAAAATGTTATGAACAGGTTTTGATTAAATTTTCCTCTTCTCTTCTACAAACACACTTCTCCTGCATGCGTTTTCTACCCTTTATGGCATTCCATGCCCCCACTTTGCTGGTCCCATGCTTCACTGAGGATTTTGCAAGATTTGTTTTTTTTTTCAGACAAGGCAAAATCACCAATTAACTACACTTACCAAATTTTTGTCATCACACGTCACGTCATTATTGTAAGGATTTTAAAACCGCAATTCTGCAGTATCTACAATATTGTTTTGTCCCTAAATTCTACTGGATTCTACACAAGCAATCGGACAATGTTACGATAACTAATACTGTATATACTGTAACTAACTAGCTAACTAACTAATATACAGTATATAATATAACTAATACATACGAAAACTGAGGCAACATTTTAAACCAAACCAACTGAAAAGTGGGGTGTACGAAAACCAAGATACAGCCCACCCATCCTTCTTCCGCTTATCCAAGGGCGGGTTGCGGGGGCAGCAGCATAACCAGGGAAGCCCAGACTTCCCTCTCCCCAGGCCACCTCATCTAGCTCCTCCCGGGGGATCCCGAGGCATTCCCAGGCCAGCCGAGAGACGTAGTCTTCCCAACGTGTCCTGGGTCTTCCCAGGGGCCTCCAACCGGTCGGAAGTGCCCTAAACACCTCCCTAGGGAGGCGTTTGGTGGCATCCTGACCAGATTCCCGAACCACCTCATCTGGCTCCTCGTTGTGGAGGAGCAGCAGCTTTACTTTGAGCTCCTCCCGGATGACAGAGCTTCTCACACTATCTCTAAAGAAGAGCCCCGCCACCCGGCGGAGGAAACTCATTTTGGCCGCTGGTACCCGTGATCTTGTCCTTTCGGTCATAACCCAGAGCTCATGACTATAGGTGAGGACCAAGATACAGCTGTATTGAAAAACAGTTTTTCAAAATGTAAAATATAAAACTTTTTTTATTAATATAGATTATATAAACACACAGTAATATAGTATTTTGTTACCTTTTTTTTTTAACAATTTCTAGCTACAAAACAATAATGCAATAAATACTTCCCCCAGTGTGAATAATTTGGGCCTGGACTGTGTTGTGTGTTACTGATCCCTGTAAAATTGGTTAATCTCCAGTGAAATCATTATTATTTGTTTCTTTGTGGAGGCCTTGACATCTTCAATGTGTGCCTGTTGTGTTGTACAGCACATTCTTCATCTCCCTCCAGTTCATGTGGGAAGTAACTTTGATTTTACTGTCAGGTCACATGATCACCCATTAGAGTGCAAGTGCTGATGGTGAACACAAAGATTTTTAATCTCAAATGATTAGGCAGCGTGCTGGCCTCTGCAAGGGACTATTTCGTTGTTCTCTTCTATTATAACCTACTCGTCATGAAGTTAGATGTTCTAGTTTTTATCGCTAACTGTACAGAGTGGTACTTTCTTTCCTTCATCTGAATAGTAACCATTTAACCTGATGATGGTCAGGCAGGCATCCATTAGTGGCCCACTAGTTTTAAAGGTTCCTGGTTTCTGTTAGATGCTGGTCACTGATGAGCCTGCAACCACTCTCTCACAAATTGATCAGCAGCATGATCGTATCAAAAAGCCAATACTGTATGTCACTTTCAGTTTCTCCAATTGTTTGTGATGCCCTCTAGGGATCTCAAGTTGGACAATGTTCTCCTCGACAAGGATGGCCACTGCAAGCTGGCAGACTTTGGCATGTGCAAAGAAGGCATCTCCGACAACATTGGAGCCAGAACTTTCTGTGGGACCCCTGATTACATTGCCCCTGAGGTCAGTTTGGACTCTACTCCTGAATTGGCAGATTAGCATCTTGTAACACTTGTGATTTCATATGATGCACATCCAAGGCGCCTCCCATTTCCTCCCAATATAAACAGACTACCTCATGACTCACTAGAAGCCAGGAAGCCTTTAAGGTCAACTGTTAAACAATGCTAGAGTTCACTCTGTTATGTTCTGATAGTGAGGCATTTGAATAATCGTATCGTAAGGATGCCTCAAATGTCAAAAATGTATTGAAAAAATGGTTGAAGTAGTAAAATAATATATAACATAGGGCAGCAGCTATTGATTATTTTAGTAATTGAGTAGTATTGTATCGATTAGTTTGTCCGATTAATCATGTCATTCAGTCATTCTTTTTTTTTTACTAATAAATGCTCATCAAAATTGAAACTCCACTTTAACATAAAAATACATCAAAAATCTACGCTGTTTGCTACCACACAGATCACGGCACCAACACACCACCGCTCTTGTGTACACTCAATTGCAGTGCCTGTGTGAAATCTATGACCGTGTATCGAATACCATAATTACTATTTTAAGTAATTATAGTGTTTGTGAACTATCCACCCATTCATTTTTTACTGCTTGTCCTTTTCGGGGTCGCGGGGATTGCTGGAGCTTATTCTGGTCAAGTCGCCACCTCATCGCAGGGCCAACACAGAAAGCAAGACACTTCACCCTTGCTCCTGATGGGTGCTGGTTAGCGCCTTGCATGGCAGCTCCCTCCATCAGTGTGTGAATGTGTGTGTGAATGGGTAAATATGGAAGTAGTGTCAAAGCGCTTTGAGTACCTTGAAGGTAGAAAAGCGCTATACAAGTACAACCCATTTAAAACATCCGACATCATGTAATTTACTGCTTTCCTTACAGGCTCCCTGAGCTGTGATCATTATGGTTATTATGTTTTTACAGATCATCAAGGATATGCTCTACGGGCCGTCTGTTGATTGGTGGGCACTTGGGGTGCTACTTTACGAAATGTTGCTGGGCCATGCGCCGTTTGAGGCCGATAATGAAGACGAACTCTTCGAGGCCATCCGCATTAGAGAAGTTTCTTATGCACCCTGGCTCAGTGTGGAGTCAGTCAGTATACTCCGTGCCGTAAGTCTGCCATTACTTCTTTCTTTACTATCTATTCTATTACACTGACTTATTGAATCGTCAATTTCTGTCTTTGGCAGGCATTTACCTTCTTCTGATTGTAGCTTTCGCAGTCTGTAGGAAATATCTGATGCTTTTCAAGCTGAACTAATGATTGAGGAATTCAATTTCTCACATGATTTGTGTCCTGCACAGAAAAGACATTAAGCTGTGATCATTTACAATAGGATCTATTTGCCACGTTTCCTTGACAGTGCCTGTTGGATTGGGCTTTGTTCTGCTTTGATCTGGTCAATTTCTTCTGTTGCCACATTATGCTGACTGACTTGACACTTTGGCTGTCAAGTCATGGGCAGGCTTACAGGAGCTCTACAGCCAGCTGTTTGGCCCGTTCCACTCTTAAAGCAGCTATACCAGCCAGCTGTTTGGCCCGTTCCATTCTTACATAACTATATTAAGTCATGGTCCACTGCCTGGTCTCAGATAACTGGCTATAAATACAACAACGTCCTTCTATTGCGCCGCTCTGCACCCTCCCCTTACCCTCCCCATACCCTTGTTGTTAGTCTGCCATGCTTAAGAAAGCTCTGTGCTAAGCTCATTTGCGTCACATGTTACATAAAAAGTCTTGGAAGTGCGAGTGGATTTGGAACATGCTACTCTGTTAATATTAAGAGTTGATCCGCTGCACGGTACTTCTTGTTCCCATGAGCAGGCTCACAGGGTTGAGTTTGTTCTATTGGCTCTATAAAGAATACATACAACATTTACAAAATCATGTTAAATAAACACTTGTTCAGCATGAAAGGTGTAAAAACAATAAAGCCTATACATACTGGTAAAACATTTGCAACATTTGTTTAGATTAATCCAGTCCTTCTCAAATAGTGGACCTTGGGGAACATGCTTTTTTTGCCATACCAGAAAAAGTCAAAGTTAAAGTACTAATGACTGTCACACACACACTAGGTGTGGTAAATGTGTCCTCTGCATTTGACCCATCCCCTTGTCCACCCCCTGGGAGGTGAGGTGAGCAGTGGGCAGCAACTGTCGCCGCGCCGGGGAATCGTTTTTGGTGATTTAACCCCCTATTCCAACCCTCGATGCTGAGTGCCAAGCAGGGAGATAATGGGTCCCATTTCCAAGGTTCTCATAGTCATTATTGTCACCGACGTCCCACTAGGGTGTGAGTTTTCCTTGCCATTATGTGGTCCTACCGAGGATGTCGTAGTGGTTTGTGTTGTGGTTTGTGCAGCCCTTTGAGACACTAGTGATTTAGGGCTTTATAACTAAACATTGATTGATTGATTGATTTTTATAGTCTTTGGGTAGACACTCTAACCACGAGGCCACTGAGTAGGGTTGATGATGAAATGTATGTAGCACTTTGCTTCATTGTAACCACAGTGGGGGACAAGGAAAGACCGTTGTGTCATTTACTTTAATGTTAATATGCTTACAATATTATGCTGAGATATAGTTATAACAGTTTTATAAACAAATTATACTCTTTATAGTTACGGTGGTTAAAATGTTCTTCTTCCAAGCAGGGGGCATAATAGAAAATATCTGAGAAGCACTGGATTAATCCATGTAGTAAAACTGAAGATATACAAATTGCCTGGGATAGTTCAGCAAAAGGGTTTGTCATCACACTTAAAAGTTTTACCTCGAACTGATTAATACCAGCTGGTACTGTAGATTCTTAGAGTGTGACACTTAGATCGACAACACATAACAACACACATCCACTAAACACAACTTTAGGTTTCAATGTGTGGTGACCACCCAGCTCAATTTAATTTGGTAAAAGCAGGTACAGTAGTCCAAAGGTACACTTTTTATTACCTGGTCAACTGGGGTTTCAATTAAAGCATGCCAAGCCAGTATCATATGGATGATTTACAGTAAATCACTGCTGATGTCTAATTGTTCCAGATAAAGCATCATCGCCAGGGGCCTCTTGTATTAAAGTAAGACGTGCATGGATTTCCTTCTGAAAAATGGTGTACGCTCAAATCCAGAAAACATTGTACGCACAAAAAAATTAAGATGTATTAAATTGCGCGCACGCATTAATACAAACACATTTCTTTTGTACATCCCAATCGACGTGGAACTGAGCGCACATGTTGGAATGGCTGGACCACTCCCTGTCCATGCCGCATTTAAATACACAAATCATATTTGAATTAGCCACTATCCTGAGATTTCCAAACTGTCAGAAAACACAAGGATAATGATCAAGATAGTAAAAAAAAAAATCCCCTACAAAGACATAAATGTGCTTTTTATTGGAGTGGAAACATGTTTTCTATTGTTGCAAATTAGTGCAGCAATGCATGCGCTGAAGAAAAGCTGTGGAAGAGTATTTTGCACTTTACGCACAGGTTTTTAGCGCAAGTATACTTTGCACACAGAGACAATCGAGCTTGTTTGAAAATATTTTAAGAAGTAGTTTAACCAGAAAAAAGCAAGTCACTAACTTAACCACTGACTCGTTATGATGCTATTAAAGAGTGGATATGAAATTTGGGGAGCACATATACTCAATGTGCATCACAAGAATTTATATTCGGAAAATTGCATAAATAAATATGCTCACCAAGAAGCCACAAATAGCACACAATGTTAGTTTGTAGTCTGTTCCCAAGCATGCTGTCACTTTGAATGTACGAATAATGTGTTTCACCCGGCCACATTGCTACAATGTTGCTTCATTGCATTTGCACATTACATATGGTCTGTTCATTCATCAAATGAAAATGTTTCCTTTTGACATATTCACTATATATTCCTCATACGATGGCGAGCAATGTTTGGGCAGTCGATAGCTCCGATTACATTAGGAAAACAGGCTGTTGTTTCGAATTGCGCTTTAATTCCGGCCTGTTCATCTGCTTTGTACAGAAATTGAATATACCCGGCTATTATGCCAACAATTTAATGTGTTTTTTGCATCAGTTTGCCTATGCTCTTATATCCATTTGAGTAATTGCTAATATGGGGTTTGTGTTAATTGTTCATATGTCCCTGATGTGCGCATCGATCATTCTGAGGAGTAATTGTTTGACATTTCTTTAATTAAACAGTTACCCAGTATTATCTGTGTGTCGCCAAAATAACCACAACCTGTAGAAATTTGTGTATGACAGCCATGAAGTTGGTGTGAGGCACCATGCATTTCCACGATCAGTTCACTATTGATACTTCCCAACTTTGCCGTGAAAAAGGGTGTACACCAGGTTTTTTTTGCGCTTAATACCCTTGGTCATTGCAACATTTCATCAAACTTTTAGAAAAGGCATAAATAGGCACACTTGCTAACAAAAGCTTACTCTGTTGCTGTGCTTTGCTGGATACTGGGGTATTGTACTCCACAGTCTCCATTTTGCTGCAGTGGACTGTTTTCTTGTTTCCCTCTGTCTCTTCTTGTCTAAAATATGTCTCTTTACTAGCATTGACTAGAATAGAAATTCACTTCTACTTTATTGTTGCTAATTGTAAGCTTGTCTCATTACGATTGATGAGTTCAACGTAGCTTGATTTTTGCAGTTTCCCGCTCTACGAGTTTGTGGAAAACTGACTGCCTCAAATGTAATGAGTTGCTACTTTATAGTGGAAGAGTCAAATTATGCATTTCTGAGAGCCTGTTTATCATGCATGTGATGGTTTGGTATCTTTTTAGAGCATGGCATACCATTTTTCCCCTTTTTCACTTTTTTTTTTACCAACCTTCCCTGTAATCTTAGCAAATTATGGTACTGAGGCTGGTACAGTAACTCCATTCTATCTTTATGGCAGCTTTGGCCCTATCTGGCGACTGTTACTCAGGAATTGTAGTCTCGTTAGTTTTGAGTTTGAGTTTGAGTTTATTTCGAACATGCAAGCATACAACATGATACATCACAATTTCCAGTTTCTCTTTTCAACATGTTCGAAAAGAAGTAGGAAGAAGCAGAGCTTATTTAATCATTCCCTTTTGTTTTACATAATAGTTGCTAAAACTTTTGTTCACTTCCGGTTCTCAATTTATTCACAATATACTCCATAAGTAATCACAATAAAAATAAATAAATAAATAATAATTGGTGAAGTAAGTTATATTTCATATGATGAGATAAGTAAGATTATTTTGAGAATGAAAGTTTTTTGGCATGGTCTAAATGCCATTGCCAGCCTGAACATGTGCACGTTATCTTTTAATCATGACAGAGCTGAAGGCAAGTGAAAACAAAATGTTTAAAGTCTTACTGCTTGCTACGCTCTCTTTCATCTGTGGGGGCACGTCATTTATGCTTTTATTGTTTCATTGTGTAAAACACCTGGAAGCCTCTTGTACTATGTTGACCTTTGCCTAGCTGGTGCAGTGTGGGATGTGCCAGAAACAAATCAAGGTGTGTTTTAGTGAGTGGGAAGGTAAAGACTCAATGAATAACATCTTGGAAGGGCTCCATTGTAGACATTACTTTAAATTGTAGTGCCAGCTACCATGGGGGAAACTTTGATTAAACCTAAAATGCAATATAACCCTTTTTTGAATGTATACATAAGCATCGTGTAACTCATCCAGTCTGTTTCTGTCTCTATGCAACCTGCAGATCATACTTTATGACACTCTTAAGATCTGTGGCCACTTGAGAACATCCTGTTTAAGCCTCACAATGGCGACGTACTGTTGATCAACTGTTAGGTGTGGTCTTGGTTTCATGATGAATCGAATCAAAATGTTAACAGCATGATGAAGAGGACTGTTTAAATAACAATTCTAATTAAACCAGGAAATATTTTGGTCCATTCAAGGATCACACACCTGTTGTGAATTTGGTCAGGTGCATTAAACAGTTTAGAGAAGATCAAATTCGGTTCACCTGTAAATGTTACAGTGAATTTTAGGTCCATTTGAAAATTTACCCCAAAAGCCAAATATCCCTAACTTTTTTGTGAGAAATTTAAATGGAGTCTGGTTCAGATTCTTTTTTTATTTCACAGGCAAAAGAATCTGCCTGTGCAGAATTTAATTATTATTTTTTGGGGGATGTATTCATTGTTAGCTTATCGCGGGGTTAAACACTCCAAAGCCGACGTCTCTCACACACAGGTTCCCCTCCCCTCTACATGTTTTCTCGCACTCATCCAATAACCAGTCAGGATTCAGCCTTTACACATTTATGGCCTCACGGACAATCTAATTTATTGAACTCAAAAATGCACATTTCCCTCTCTTTGGTGTTAAAACAGAATCTCTCAAGGGAGTCAGATCAAAGAGGCTGAAGAACCTGTAGTCTAGTGGAACAGATACTTTTATTCGACTTTAAAATGTTGCTTTCATTTGTTTATTTTAGAGGGTTTTTGTGGGGCATGCTAGTAAATTGTTCCATTTTTGTTACAGCTACTGACCAAAACCCCAGAACAGCGCCTTGGTTGTGTGGCATCAGAGGGTGGAGAACATGCTGTGATGGTCCACGCCTTTTTCGAAAACATCGATTGGGAGAGACTCAATCGCAGAGAGATTGAGCCACCGTTCAAGCCTAAAATAGTATGTCACGTAAATATCATCCATGTTTAATAACAGTAATCTCACCTCGACTTGCTGTCCCTTACAGAAAACACCACAGGACGTCAACAATTTTGACCCAGACTTTACAAAGGAAACACCCAAACTCACGCCTATTGTCAACCCTCATATCGCTGCCGTCAATAAGAAGGAGTTTGAAGACTTTTCATACACGGCGCCCGACATGCTGACGAACTAATCTTTGTCTGAAGCAGTCTCGGCGGTACAGTATGACTGTCACATTCCTCACAGATGTGAGAGTGGTCTTGTTCAAATATGTGTTTGTCAAGAAATATGTCTAGGGACACACTCTCAAATTACTTTTGGTTTGGACTACAATAAGGCGTGATATGTTGCATTCCATCAAGCTGTCTGTATAACGTTGGTACTATTTTTTTTCATCCACTGCTCTTGTCACACTGTTAAAGCAGCTTACCATTTTATGGTTGACGTTGTATGTCATGAGTCTGTTTATTGTGCTTGCATTTTGACCGGATTGCCGGTGATTCCCAGAAAGCTTCTAGTTTGAATGCCAGAACAACTGACTTTTGGAGTGTGTGTAATAATTTATCAGTGATACACAAATACTAAGCAAATAAGTACCCCCAATTAAGTCCCAGGATGTCAAAATAAACGTATGGGCCTTTTGATTATAACTATTCAACATTTTGATCAAAGGAACACAAACAATCATATGCTGGACAATTAATTAACAAATGCATCTTTTATGCGATTGATAATGTGGTGCTTCACCCAATTGACTCCTCGGAACCAGCAGGGAGTTGTTCAGTTCCCACTAACAGTGAATGGGAATGAAAGGTTGTTCCAATGTGCTCTGTCAATGACTGCAACCACTCCACTGCTAAAGTCAGTTGGGATAGGCTACGGCCTTTCCGCTGCGACTCTGAGCAGGATAAGTGCAATATAATTTTAATTTTTTTTTCTGAATGGGTCTCTTCTGGCTAAATATCAGAAGAAAGGAGATCGTCAGAAATATAATTTTAAAAGGAAAGGTATTTCTAAATTCCGTACAGATATATCCGCTAAGCCCAAAACATTTTTATGAGCATATTTATATTTATTTTTACTCACTCACTGTATGAACTAAAATCGATCATTTTGCCTTTGCTGTAACTGAAGTTAACATGTTAATAAGTAGGTTTATGTTTTTTCCCCAAACTGCTGTTTTCTGGCACTTTTGGAACTTACATGGGGAGGCCCGCCAAACATTTTTAAAACCGCTCTTGATAATTCAAAACTTAATTAAAAAATGTCGGATAAAATCAGGCACATAAGTCATTTACCAAATGTAAAAAGCAAATAAAATGGTGAATATTTAGCAATAAAATCTCAAAACAGATTTTACAGTTCTTTGCCACTTTCTGGTGGCATTTCCACCTGCAATTTATATCTTATATATACATACAGTCACGGTCAAAAGTCCACTAAAGAACACAATGTTATGGCTGTCTTGAGTTTCGAATAATTTCTACAACTCTTTGTGTGATAGAGTGATTGGAGCACATACTTGTTGGTCACAAAAAACATTCATGGAGTTTGGTTCTTTTAGGAATTTATTATGAGTCTACTGAAAATGTGACCAAATCTGCTGGGTCAAAAGTATACATACAGCAATGTTGATATTTGGTTACATGTCCTTTGGCAAGTTTCACTGCAATAAGGCGCTTTTGGTAGCCATCCACAAGATTCTGGCAAGCTTTTGGTTTAATTTATTGACCAGTCCTCTTGACAAAATTGGTGTAGTTTAGCTAAATTTGTTGGTTTTCTGACATGGACTTGTTTCTTCAGCATTGTCCAAATGTTTAAGTCAGGACTTTGGGGAGGCCATTCTAAAGCCTTAATTCTATCCTTATTTGGCCATTTATTTACCACTTTTGACATGTGCTTGGGGTCATTGTCCTGTTGAAACACCCAACTGCGCCCAAGACTTAACTACGGGATGATGATTTTAGGTTGTCCTGAAGAATTTTGAGGTAATCCTCCTTTTTCATTGTCTCATTTACTCTCTGTACAGCACCAGTTCCACTGGCAGCGAAACAGGCCCAGAGCATAATACTACCACCACCATGCTTGATGGTAGGATGGTGTTCCTGGGATTTAAGGCCTCACCTTTTCTCCTCCAAACATACTACTGGGTATTGTGGCAAAAACAGCTAAATGTTTCTTTCATCTGATATCACATGGACAAAGATAAGACCTTGTGGAGGAAAGTTCTGTGTGTGTGTATATTTCTACCACTTGTCCCTCTCGGGGTCACGGGGTTGGCTAGGGCCTATCTTAGCTGCATTTAGGAGTAGGGCAGAGTAAACCCTGTACAAGTCGCCACTTAACCGCAAGGCCAACACAGATAGACAGACAACATTCACACTTACATTCACACAGTAGGGCCAATTTAGTGTTGCCAATCAACCTATCCCCAGGTGCATGTCTTTGGAGGTGGGAGGAAGCCATAGTACCAGGCCCGACCTCCATATATACTGTATATATATGTATGTATATATATATATATATATATATATATATATATATATATATATATATATATGTATATATATACGCCAGCGACCCCAAAAAGGGAATAAGCGGTAGAAAATGGATGGATATATATATATATATATATATATATATATATATATGTGTGTATATATATACATATGTATATATATATATATATATATATATATATATACATATGTATGTATATATATATATATATATATATATATATGTGTGTATATATATATTTATATATATGTGTATATATACATATATATGTGTATATATATATGTATATATATGTGTATATATGTATGTGTATATATATATGTGTATATATGTATGTATATATATATATGTGTATATATGTATGTATATATATATATGTATATATATGTGTATATATATATATATATATATATATGTATATATACATATATATGTGTATATATGTATGTATATATATATGTGTATATATGTATGTATATATATGTGTATATATATGTATATATGTATATATATGTATATATGTATATATATATATATATATATATATATATATATATATACAGTGGGGCAAAAAAGCATTTAGTCAGCCACCGATTGTGCAAGTTCTCCCACTTAAAATGATGACAGAGGTCTATAATTTTCATCATATGTACACTTCAACTGTGAGAGATAGAATTTGGAGAAAAAAAACAGGAATTCACATTGTAGGAATTTTAAAGAATTTATTGGTAAATTATGGTGGAAAATAAGTATTTGGTCAACCATTCAAAGCTCTCACTGATGGAAGGAGGTTTTGGCTCAAAATCTCACGATACATGGCCCCATTCATTCTTTCCTTATCACAGATCAGTCATCCTGTCCCCTTAGCAGAAAAACAGCCCCAAAGCATGATGTTTCCACCCCCATGCTTCACAGTAGGTGTGGTGTTCTTGGGATGCAACTCAGTATTCTTCTTCCACCAAACACGGCGAGTTGAGTTTATACCAAATAGTTCTATTTTGGTTTCAGCTGACCACATGACATTCTCCCAATCCTCTGCTGTATCATCCATGTGCTCTCTGGCAAACTTCAGACAGGCCTGGACATGCACTGGCTTAAGCAGGGGGACACGTCTGGCATTGCCGGATTTGATTCCCTGTCCGCGTAATGTGTTACTGATGGTAACCTTTGTTACTTTGGTCCCAGCTCTCTGCAGGTCATTCACCAGGTCCCCCCGTGTGATTCTGGGATTTTTGCTCACCGTTCTCATGATCATTTTGACCCCACGGGATGAGATCTTGCGCGGAGCCCCAGATCGAGGGAGATTATCAGTGGTCTTTTATGTCTTCCATTTTCTGATAATTGTTCCCACAGTTGATTTTTTTCCACACCAAGCTGCTTACCTATTGTAGATTCACTCTTCCCAGTCTGGTGCAGGTCTACAATTATTTTCCTGGTGTCCTTCGACAGCTTTTTGGTCTTGGCCATAGTGGAGTTTGGAGTCTGACTGTTTGAGGCTGTGGACAGGTGTCTTTTATACAAATAACAAGTTCAAACAAGTGCCATTAATACATGTAGCGAGTGGAGGACAGAAGAGCTTCTTAAAGAAGAAGTTACAGGTCTGTGAGAGCCAGAGATCTTCTGTGTTTGAAGTGACCAAATACTTATTTTCCACCATAATTTACAAATAATTCTTTAAAATTCCTACAATGTGAATTCCTGGATTTTTTTTCACATTCTGTCTCTCACAGTTGAAGTGTACCTATGATGATAATTACAGACCTCTGTCATCATTTTAAGTGGGAGAATTTGCACAATCGGTGGCTGACTAAATACTTTATATATGAACTCCTAATGTGACCATCACAGTAAAATCATGTCTGCCATCTAAATCCTTGCTGCATGTTGAGGATGATGAAGCATTTCATTTGGTCTGAAAGCTTAGTGGTGATTCATAGCGACTTTGAAGGTTGGGAGATTTTGGAGATTGCATCATACTACGGTGGTTACAACGGAATAGTGCTCGTGTGGCATTTGGCAAAGTCATACTAAATTATTTCCAAAGTAACAGCCATCTTTTTGTTGTTATATTACACTTTGCCTCAACAAACAAAACAAAAGATATTTTGCAACATATTAGAAGACGACAGAGCTTTTTTCAAACCTGTACATCAGGAAATAAATTATATCCCAAAAAAGCATAAATGAGTTGAAACTTTTGCAGTCCAGGCCAAAAGAAACTGGCTGATCATCTGGTGAGTTTAGTGGGAGCCAGTGAAGAGTAAACAGGAAACTGCATTGCGCAACGACCGTCGACGTTGAGCGAAATAGGAAGACATTAGAGAGGTGAAGGACGTTTGAAGGCAGTGTCTCTGTTCCAGTTAATAAAAATGCTATATATTTTATGATGGGGAAAAAGGAGAGTAATCTTTATCAACGGAGGACTCTAAAACAATGTGGCTGCTGTCCTATGATGAACTTGGACATACACACCCTGCACCTTAATCAATCAATCAAAGTTGACTTGTATAGAACCTTTAATCACAAATGTCTCAAAAGTCTTAAAGATTTCCCCTGCCTTGAAAAACATAATTGTACTTCTTTTAGTTAGAGCGAGGAAGTCTGCATCTGTTATTCACTTCACTGTGCCAATTGTACAACTTTGTGTAAATCAGTTATGCTTTGACATCATTTTGGAAGCAAAGTATGTCCAATTGCTAACCAGCCTTTACATTTTACACCACAATTTGCATCACACCTTGGCCTTTAATGGAACATGATTACCTTTAATATTGGGGGTCTCACACATACACACACACACACACACACACCCTGGGCTAATAAGTGGTATATTGGTACTAACACAATTTGGAACACTCTAACTCTTAAAAGAACCCCTTTGAGACATTGTGTGCTATTCATTAAATACACATTTTCCAGGGGACTTTTTTTTTTTTTTAAGAGTGTTTTACAAATGTCATCTCTGTTTCGTGAATTAGCCTAAAGTAGCAACTCTACACACAACTGACATGATTATTTCTCACGATAAAAAAAAGGAATCATTTTGGTTCCTTGTTTATGTTCAACTAATACCCGTATGTTCGAATAACTTTTCCACCAGATGGCACTATTTTTTTCCCATTCAATACATGCAACAAAAATTGTAATTTCTTACATTTGTCTGTTACTGAAATAAATTGTGCACGAAAAAGCAAAGCAATGTGTGTTTGATTGATTAAGTCTTTGTTGTAACAATACTTTGGGGTCGCGAGAGGCGCTGGTGCCTATCTCAGCTACAATCGGGCGGAGGGCAGGGTACACCCTTGACAAGTCCCCACCTCATCACAGGGCCAACACAGATAGACAGACAACATTCACACTCACATTCACACACTAGGGCCAATGTATTTTTATATCTTTTTTTCCAAATAGTTCAAGAAAGACCACTACAAATGAGCAATATTTTGCACTGTTATACAATTTAATAAATCAGATACTAATGACATAGTGCTGTATTTTACTTCTTTATCTCTTTTTTTCAACCAAAAATGCTTTGCTCTGATTAGGGGGTACTTGAATTAAAAAAATCTTCACAGGGGGTACATCACTGAAAAAAGGTTGAGAACCACTGCTCTAAAGGACACATCAACAGTGGTGGTGGATGTGTGTGCAGCAATTCAAAGAATGAGAGTGGATTAAATGGCTCTATGTTTTGTTTACTATCATGCGGCCCGGTTTGGCATCTTTCCTCTGGAAATGTTGAAATGGGGGGAAAGATTTAAGAGCCCCGTCTCAGATTTCATTACTGAGACTAACTGGTGGCTTCCAGCAGAGTGTGCGTGTGCGTGTGCGTGTGCGTGTGCGTGTGCGTGTGCGTGTGTGTGTGTGTGTGTGTGTGTGTGTGTGTGTGTGTGTGTGTGTGTGTGTGCGAGCGTGTGCGAGCGCGCGGTTTGATCGAATCATGTCTGCCTATCGTCGCATTGACTGATGGTTCCAACAGCAGACACAAGCAGACAATGAAAAAAAAACATGCTAAATCTTCGCAATTGTCATTATGTTGTTTGCTGGAGGAAAAGATTCAGCAACTTTTCCAATAGTGTATTTCAATTAGCATTTTGAATGTGTCCGGTAAAGGTCGTTTGAAGCATCTTTGCATGGAAGTGGTTTGATTCCTCAATCCATTACCTGGACAAATGAAAGTGCTTGATTTTTTTTGCGTGCAACCTGAAGGTCATAATTGTTTTTGTATTTTTACTTGAGATTGACCAATTATCAAATGGGCCGATTATTGGTGCCAATATATTTGGAGGTTTATCGGTAACGGCTTTTTAAAAAAAACGTTTTACATTTATTTTACAACAGGACTACTTTTTGCAGATACAAATGATAAACATCACATACCAGGATTTATAAGAACAATTATGAGTGAAGTAGATAACAACCACTGCTCACCAACTGGTTTACCATGCATGTGAAGTCGCCTTTTTTGTTTTTTTCACTGCAGTGCTCTCGTGGCTGTGCCCCTCGACCATATCCCTTTCTCTTCCTTTTACAAAGTATGTGTCTTCTGCTTAACTTTCAAACCTTTTATTTTTTTGACGGGAAATCTAGTTTTTGTCCTTCTCTCCCGGCATTTTACCCGTTCCGTTTTGTTGGTTTTCGTGCGCCGTCACCAGATCTCTCAACGTAGGCCTATTAAAAGAATGTGCAGAGTTTCAAGTTCTGTGATACAAACAAATAACGCAGAGGAGGTGTAGATGATGGATGGATGGATGGATGAAGGGACAGCGATGGATGGACATGAAAATGACAGAAAATATATTCCTGCCATAATCTCAAATTTGTGTAAATCAATTGACGTTGTGGATGCCCCCCATGCTACTGTGTCCTCTCAAACTTGGTGTGTTGAAGATGTTCTACGAGTCGGTGGCGGCGAGCGCTTTCTTGTGCGCCGTGGCCTGCTGGGGCAGCGGGCTGAGAGTGAGGGACGCAAACTGACTGGACAAGTTGGTAGAGAAGGCCAGTAACATGGTGGGAGTGGAGCTGGACTCTCTGGCGGCGGTGTCAGAGAGGAGAAGTCTAGCAAAACTCCTAGCTATTATGGACAACACCTCCCACCCTCTACACTCGGACCTGGCTGAGAGAATGAGCACGTTCAGTGGAAGGCTCAGACTCCCAAAATGTAACACGGAACAACACAGGAGGGCCTTCATACCGAGAGCCATCATAATGCATATGTTCCTTCTTGACTGCACTTACAGTAAATGTAGAATATATTTATTTTATTCATATATTATATATATAATATATGTCATATATTATTTATTATTATTATTGTTTATTGTGAGCGAACTGTGGTGCTGAATTTCCCCCAGGGACCAATAAAGTACTTTCTATCCTATTCTATTCTATTTTGTTTTCTTTCTTACATTGAACAACAACAGCACAGTCAAATTCTGTGTGTGTTAAAAATACATTGCCAATAAAGATAATTCCAATACTAAATAGGAGATCATTATATCAGTAAGGAAGAGCTGGCAGCAGCTCAAACATTCCCATACTTTCTGTAACATCCAGGAAAAAATGACGCCAGCCAGCTTGAAAAATGTCTCAGCTACAAGCTACGTGTAGGAGCCCAGAATTGTTTTTGATTGAAATCTTCACAACGTTTTAGAGTTCCTCACAAGGAAACTTTACAATGTATTGAATCCATATACTGCTATAAAATTGTGTGGAGGGCAAGTTATTGTGACTGTGAAATCCCATATTTCTACCAATTTTGCCAGGAGATTTCCTATATTTGGAAATGCAAATGTCTTAGACGTAATAAAGTTTTTTGTGAAACCCCTGATTTTGTTTGGTTCCAAATTAACATTAGCGCCTACTAAAACATGTTACCACTGGTCCAAGGTTTCCTAAAAAATATGTTAAAAAAACAACTGAAAGCGTTGTCCAGCTGTTTACTGACATATGCTATACTGACATATACTATTCATGTGTCAACAACTTTTACTGTAAATCAATGTGGGCGCCAATTATCGGTTATCGGCCCCCTTGACTACTATGACTGTTCATTTTTGTTTTAGTCAATGTTTGTTTTAGTTATCGCCAACAACCTATTTTCCCTAACCAAAACAGGTTTTGATGTGAACTTAGTTTTTGAGATGCTCCTCAACAACAATAACAACTTCAAAGAAGTGTTATCCTTTATACTTCATTTAGTCAACAAACTGTACCGTGAAGCAGAATTCCCCAAGCTTTGGATTGTTCACCCACTAATAAGGAATGTGAGCTTGGTTTAGACCGTCGTGTGACAGGTCAGTTTTACCCTACTGATAATATGTTGGTGCAACATTTCGTCTTATTTAGTCGACTAAAACTAAATCATTTAAATTAAAGTATGACAAACTAAAATATTTTTTGTCAAAAGACTCTGTCTATAGTCTAAATGAAAAACTGCTTTTAAAATTAACACTGAATGAAAACCACTTTTATTGTAAATGTATCAGCTCCAAATATCGGTGATCGGCCTCCTTGACTACAAATAATCGTCATCGGTATCGACCCTGAAGAAAACCACATCGGTCGATCTCTAAATTGAACCCCAGTAATGATTCGAATCAAAAGAACCCAACTGACAAAACAGTCAAATGGGAGTAAATTTACTGTCATTTGGATGTTTTTGTTTTCTTTTACAAACGGAGCGCTGAATCACAGTGACCAAACAAACATGTCGGCTAAGGAGAGGAACCTGCCTAGTCAAGAGTCACCAAACCAGAAGTCCCTGCACTCTCCATACACGTTGTCAGGTCATTTTAGCTCACATATTTGTTTTCAAAGGATGTCTTTTCAAATCTGAATAGGAGGGGATGGTGAAAGGATCAAACCTGAAAACCCATCTATTTTAAGACTCTTTGTTTCATTTGCAGATTATTACACTGGTGAACTTTTAAGATAGCATTGCTTATGTATGGTCATTTTTGACAAAATTCTTATTTTGCTTGGACTTGAGGAGTTCTTTTAACCAGCAGTGTGGCGCTCGCTAACAGGAATCTGCCAATGTATTTGTCTTACTGCTTGAAGGGGATGCTTAAGGCCAAAGGGCAAGGGCGGCTGTCTTCCTTTTCCGTGTTCACAACAAAGCGATTTGGAGCAATACATGAAAAACATCCTGAAATTGATCAACTCTGTGTGCAGTTTTGAGAAAATTGCTGTTTTTGTAAATAATTAGTGTAGTTTGACGGCACCTTTTGGTAAATTCATGTTTAAAAAAGGGAACAACTAAACCTTGCAATGCACTTTGTCCTCTGTAAGGGACAATCAGTTTCTAGCCTTTCAGGCTTTTGAATACAAATCACTTGAATAAAGCAAGCTGGCTTCTACAATTGTGAATGTTTTTTGCTTTTACCAATAAAATAGAAGATATTTCTTCCCTGATATAGTTTATTTTTGTGACATACAGTCATGTTTATGATGCTTAAAACACTGTCCTACCACCACTTTATACATATATATATATATATATATATATATATATATATATATATATACAGGGTTTCCCACACATTCATTTATTTGTGGCGGCCCGCCACGAAAGAATTACGGCCGCCACAAATGAAAATAAAACTAAATAAAATATATATATGTATATATATATATATATATATATATATATATATATATATATACGTGGGTTCCCTCCGGGTACTCCGGCTTCCTCCCACTTCCAAAGACATGCACCTGGGGATAGGTTGATTGGCAACATTAAATTGGCCCTAGTGTGTGAATGTGAGTGTGAATGTTGTCTGTCTATCTGTGTTGGCCCTGCGATGAGGTGGCGACTTGTCCAGGGTGTACCCCGCCTTCCGCCCGATTGTAGCTGAGATAGGCGCCAGCGCCCCCCGCAACCCCGAAAGGGAATAAGCGGTAGAAATGGATGGATGGATATATGTTTTTTTTCCGGCTTTTGACTCGCTCGACCGCTCATAAAAGCAATGGGACTCTGTCTGTGAATGGAGCTTGTAGTTACATATTATATAAATATGTAAATATTATATAAATATGTATATAAATATGTATATGAAGTGTTGTAATTATATTCCAACTCCGCGTTCTTCTTGGTCATCACCGCCGCCGCTGCCACATCCCCCCCCCCCCCCCCCACCCCCTCGCCACCCGACCACACCACCACAAACAGATGACTGACCTGTGGGAAACACTGATATATATATATTAAATACAGCGATTAAGGGACGGATGGGGACATCTCTACGCTGCTGGTCCGACTCCGCTTGGGATGGTTTCTTGTGGACGGGACTCTCGCTGCTGTCTTGGATCCCCTTTGAACTGAACTCTCGCGGCTGTGGTGGATCTACTATGGATTGAACATTCACAGCATCATAGTATCATGTTAGACCCGCTCGACATCCATTGCTTTCGGTCCCCTAGTGAGGAGGGGGGTTGCCCACATATGTGGTCCTCTCCAAGGTTCTCATAGTCATCATTGTCACCGACGTCCCACTGGGTGTGAGTTCTCCTTGCCCGCTGGGTGTGAGTTTTCCTTGCCCTTATGTGGGTTCTTCCGTGGATGTCATAGTGGTTTGTGCAGCCCTTTGAGACACTTGTGATTTAGGGCTATATAAATAAACATTGATTATAATGAAATACAAAAGCAGGCCTTAAGTGTGCTGTGATTAACGGCAACCCCAAAAATATGAAGAATTGTTACGTATACTGATGTCCACAAATACTCAGATTTTCGGAATAAAAAGTTATGATTTTGGACCATTTATACATTGCTGCTGCGTGCTTGCCCCAAATGGCTATACCGTAGTTTTCAACCAAGATAGTAAAATATATAAATGTATAACCTCGGGAAAGAAAAACGTATAACATCCATAATATGTTGTAACAGAGTGAAACAAACATTAATGCGCAACGAGAAGATAGTTTGACCGGCGTGGTATATTTCCGAGGCGCGCCCACGTCGGACTGAGCACGTGACTGCGCGTCCCCGCCGCTGTCTCCTGGGGACTGTGCAGTGTTCACTAATGTTCCGCGTCTTGTACTTCCAGCTCTCCAGCGTGGCAGACGCTACCGATCGTATGCCTCGAAACGGATGGAACCCCTATTTTCTCGCTAAATATCCCGACTGGCGCTTTACTTTTAAAGCTACATAGGAGCTACACGTTCGTACTGGTGGAACTCAGCGCTTGTCCGTCGACGGAAGAAGTGTAAAACACAGCGAGGGACTTGCAACTCTCTGCTCCTTCAGTCCTGAAATGGACACGGGAATTGTACCTGAAAAGAAAAGGTAACGTTGACGATATATTACGTCACACTGCTAACCATGCCGTGTAGTCAAAAATAACTTGTTAATGATTTAATTGTATTAGCAGGACTACACTCCCATGTTTACCGTCTAGTGTTGAAGATAACTACATAATAGCTAGCGCCGCTATTTTTGTTAGCTAGCGGCTTGTGTCGCTAGCTAGCGTCGTAAGCAGTCCATTATCAATGTGTACTAAATCGCTTCTAAAATTCATTTCTTGCTGTTAACGTTCTTCTTACGACGCATTTGTGTCTGGGCATATTTGTAATGACAATGTATTCACAAGCTACGTTTTCCTTTCGGGGTGTTTTGAGTTTTTTTTCTGACACGTTTTATCACGCTAATATGGGCTTGGTGTTGTAATGATGGAACAGTCTTATTCTCCTGTGTGCTTTTTGCTTTAAAGGCCTACTGAAATGAGATTTTCTTATTTAAACGGGGATAGCAGGTCTATTCTATGTGTCATACTTGATCATTTCGCGATATTGCCATATTTTTGCTGAAAGGATTTAGTAGAGAACATCCATGATAAAGTTCACAACTTTCGGTGTTAAGAGAAAAGCCCTGCCTCTACCGGAAGTCGCAGACGATGACGTCACAAGTGTGTGGGCTCCTCACATATTCACATTGATTTTAATGGGAGCCTCCAACAAAAAGTGCTATTCGGACCGAAAAAATTACAATTTCCCCATTAATTTGAGCGAGGATGAAAGATTTGTGTTTGAGGATATTGATAGCGACGGACTAGAAAAAAAAAAGGGAAAAAAAACGCGATTGCATTGGGGCACATGTTTTTAGACACATTTACTAGGATAATCCTGGGAAATCCCTTATCTTTCTATTGTGTTGCTAGTGTTTTAGTGAGTTTAACAGTACTTGATTGTCGGAGGGGTGTGTCCACGGGTCTCTTGACGCACAGTGTCTCAGGGGAGTCGACGGCAGCTTTATGGATGGCACAAGCTCAGCTTTTCTCCGGTAAGAAGCGACTTTTTAACCACAATTTTCTCACCTAAACCTGCTGGTTGACATGTAGTCGGGAACCATGTTCGCTTGACTGTGCTGTGATCCATAGTAAAGTTTCACCTCCAGGAATTTTAAACAAGGAATCAACGTGTGTTTGTGTGGCTAAAGGCTAAAGCTTCCGACCTACATCTTTGTACTTTGACTTCTGCAATATTAATTGAACAAATTGCAAAAGATTCAGCAACACAGATCTCCAAAATACTGTGTAATTATGCCGTTAAAGCAGACGACTTTTAGCTGTGTGTGCGCGCAGCGCTCATACTTCCTAAAAACCTGTGACTTCTTGCGTACATGTCATCATTACACGACGTTTTCAAGACAAATCTCCTGGGAAATTTAAAATTGCAATTTAGTAAACTAAACTGGCCGTATTGGCATGTGTTGCAATGTTAATATTTCATCATTGATATATAAACTATCAGACTGCATGGTGGGTAGTGGTGGGTTTCAGTAGGCCTTTAAATGTTGATCTACTTCGTCTTCTGGTAACATTTTAGGTCGGTAGGTTATTATTGCCAAGTGTCACGTTTGGTTTTGACGCCGCAATGAGTTGGCAGGTCAATGCAGTAGGTTCATTTGGACAGCTATCTTTGGTACAAACTTGGGATGTAACGATATGATTTTTTTAATTATGGTTATTGTGAAAAATTATGATTATTATTTTTGCGGTATTGTCAAATTTGCTCAAAAAGTATTTATACTTACTCAGGGACCCCATCAAGTCATAAAAATGGGGTCCCACAGTAAATTTTAAGGTCCATTTTTTGTAAGCGTTTTGAAAACAAATGATATGCATCATCCTGTTATATTTCCCATTCTTTATTGTGTTTTGGAAAAAGGTTGTCATAAACGTTACTTGATTCATAAAATGAATACAAAAGAAAACACATTTTTATGCATTTGTAAATGTAGTCAGTCATAAACATTCATTCACTTTTTTCTTTCCTTAATGGATCTAAACCTTACCGCTGCCGGTAGTTTTTTCTACATTTGTATTTAATAAGTTGTAGGTGGGGCAGCACGGTGAAACAGGGGTTAGTGCGTCTGCCTCACAATACGAAGGTCCTGAGTAGTCCTGGGTTCAATCCCGAGCTCGAGATCTTTCTGTGTGGAGTTTGCATGTCCTCCCCGTGACTGCGTGGGTTCCCTCCGGCGGCTTCCTCCCACTTCCAAAGACATGCACCTGGGGATAGGTTGATTGGCAACACTAAATGGCCCTTGTGTGTGAATGGGAGTGTGAATGTTGTCTGTCTATCTTTGTTGGCCCTGCGATGAGGTGGAGACTTGTCCAGGGTGTACGCCGCCTTCCGCCCGATTGTAGCTGAGATAGGCACCGGCGCCCCCCGGTATAAACGGTAGGAAATGGATGGATGGAAGTTGTAGGTGTATTTATTTCAGTATATAAGTGTAAAAAGTTTTTTGCTTCGGTCATGAGACAATGATAATTGTGTGCCAGGACATACATACATTATTTATTTAACACTTAAATCTCTAAAGTCTACATCAACTTCAGATCCATCTGTTAATTCAAAGTTTTTTTTAGTTTTTTTATGTTGTTTTTTGTTTGTTTGTTTTCTGCTCTTTTTGTCAAAGAACACTGTTTTTTTTTAATGGCAAACACAAAATATGCAAAGTCTTCTACAAAAAATATTTTTCAAAGTAGAATATTTGATGTGAGGTAATTGCGCCTTGGATATGTCAATATTTCATAAAAAACATTGATTTTGATTCAATATTATGTTTTGAGCAATGACGGTTTTAAAGAAAAAAAAACAGCTTTGTTTTATAAGTCAACATTGCAACTTTTTCTAAATTACATTTCACCTGTAAGCTTTTTTAATCCACTTTTGTTAAGTTTTTGTTTATTTTAATAATATTTTTAGAATGTGCTGTGGGCATCCCTGCTATGTATAATAAAACATTTAATCTGATATGTCCATCGATAAAAAGCAGAGCCTGATGACACATGTGCGTTTATCATAACGCATAGTCAGCATCTTTGCTCTAGTAAACTATGACGGTGATGTCAGCGATGCGAGCGACACTTGCTAACTTGTCAGCCACTTCTCCAAGAGACTCTTTTTGAACACTCCTCACACATTAATACTGCAAAATGCACATATTTTCCCCGTTTGTTGACCTACAAAGTATGTTTTTGGGGTGGAGGAGTCGGGTGCTGGTTAGCTTGAAGCTAACAGCTAGCCTGTCTCCATCCTCGAACAATGTCGTTTCAGCGGGAGATAAAACTGAAGTTTCCATGGACTCACAAAGACTGAAATAACTCATTTACTGGAGCCATGGCACAGGATGAAGTTAAAAAGGTTGACCATACACTCACCTTAGTGTGTGCAATGAAGTCTTTCTGTTGACAGCCCCTCGCAGTAAAGTTGTTCGAGTGTAAACTGAGGCAGTATTTGTGATTTATAAAACTTTCAGCGAATCAAAATTTACGACCAATAAAAACGCAAAAAACGGGGACGGAAAATACAAACAGAACAAAACACCAACGGAAAGCGATGATCGATCAAATTTTAAAGAACAAGCAAACCGAGCAGTAAAAAAAACAAAAATCCGCATGTAGGGGACGTGCGGGCTTCTGGAATTGGGCGTCCTTTCTGATTTCAATGTATAAAAAGACACAAAAAGTGTGTTAAGGCCAACACTGTTACTACTTATGTACTGCAATCTAATGACAAAGTTCTTAAAAAATAAATACACACAGTTAGAAAAAACACTATTGTGCGTTTTTTTGTCTTTGTATTTTATCTGTTTATATGTTGTATTGTTTTGATATTGGTTTGTACCGTAGCACTTTTGAGAGTTATTTGAATGACAAGTGTGTAACAAATAAAAGCTGTTATTTATTATTGCTGGTGGACATTTAGGCGCTCTGTTTAGCGGTCTTTGAACGCACTGTAAAAATACCACCGTCACATATTCCTCTGAGTATAGAAAGATCACTCTGTATTAAGAGCGCATAGCTTGTAGGTTCAATGTGCACTATTGAATAGCATAGTTGCTCAGACAGCAATATGTTTAGATTAGTTTAGATTTGGGTATGTTGTTTTGTAATGAGTAAACGTGTTGAGGTTTCTTGTTTTCATGTTAGCATTTAAGCTAGCAAGCTAGCAGAAGTTATCAATCATGTTTTTTCAATCCTTTTATAATTTAAAACGGTAGTACTAACTGTAGGTTATCATTAGTACTGTTTATGGTTACATCCCTGGCTCATAGGTGTGTAACGGTACGTGTATTTGTATTGAACCGTTTCGGTACAGGGATTTCGGTTCGGTTCGGAGTAGGGTTGTCCTGATCCGATATTTGGATCGTATCGGCCGCCGATATTTGCCAAAAAATGCGTATCGGCAAGGTATGGGAAAATGCCGATCCAGATCCAGTTTTTGAAAAAACTCCGGTCCAACACACCGATTTAAATAATACATTCCACTCTTCTGCTGCTCCCTAAACTCCGTTCCGCATTTTCCAGAACACCTTCAAAACATCCACAGGTCTGCGTTCTAACCGTTCAGACGGCCGTGTGAATTAAAAGTTACGGTAAAAATGTCAGCTGTGTGGAATTATTTTATCCTCCAAAAGAAAAAGATGAAGAGGTGGAGTCCAAAACATGCCACAATAAAGTCAAGCGTGGTGGTAAAGTTGTAAGACATTTTAATGACTCTTTCGAGTGAGAGGCTTTTCAGCACTCATCATAGATGAACACAGGAGCAGGCTGACACCTGAGCATCTTAAAGTGCTCGTCTTTGTTAGAAAGAATCTCCCCATTATGCTTGGACTTCAATTGTTTTCCCCCCTGACTGGGGCAAACAATTGAAGGGAGTGTGTAGATATATATATATTTTTTTAAAGTTTACACTTCGAGAGCAAGTATTGATGCTGAGTTATAGACATTTTATCCCACTCAGGTTGTTTGTGTGTTTTGCTTTTTTAAATAATGTTTACAGCATTATTTGCACTTTATACTGTTCACTTTCAGCATTCGTGAGGGAGGGGTGGAGACAGAGAGAGCGAGAGAGTTATGAGAAATGCGCATGCGTCACCAGGCTCTGCTTTTTACCCATAGATTTATCAGATTTTATTTTGTATTATCTATAGCAGAGGTGTCAAAAGAGTGCCCCGGAGGCCATTTGTGGCCCACAGCTAATGTTTTAATGTCCCACGGCACATTCTAAAAATACTATTAAAATAAACAAAAACATAAACAAAAGTGAAATAAAAAAGCTTAAATGTTAAATGTAATTTAGAAAAAGTTGCAACGTTGACTAATAAAACAAAGCTGTTTTTTTTTCTTTCAAACTGTCATTGCTCAAAACATAATATTGAATCAAAATCAATGTTATAATGAATTATTGACATATCCAAGTTTCCCATTACTTCACATCAAATATTCCACTAAGAAAAATATTTTTGGTGGAATATTTATCAAATTTGTTAAATAAATAATCAAAACATTTATATTTTGTTGTTTTCTTACTGTACCGAAAATTAACCGAACCGTGACCTCTGAACCGAGGTACCTACCAAACCAACATTTTTGTGTACTGTTACACCCCTACTGGCTAATACAGATCATTTGAAGTTACAACATCCATTCATCCATTTTCTACCGCTTATTCCCTTTTGGGGTCACGGGGGGCGCTGGCGCCTATCTCAGCTACAATCGGGCGGAAGGGGGCGTACACCCTGGACAAGTCGCCACCTCATCGCAGGGCCAACACAGATAGACAGACAACATTCACACTCCCATTCACACCTCCAAAGATATGCACCTGGGGATAGGTTGATTGGCAACACTAAATTGGAAGCTACAACAATATAACTATATTTCCCCAACGACTTTAATTTGGCTTTTAGCTGCCTTGTTTATCACATGTAGTAAAACTCCATCACTACTTTTTAAATAATCAAACAATCGTAACCCTTACCATATTATCAGTGAGTTTTTGTGAGTTGTGTCCTGTACATGTTAGTGTACATTTTTGACAAAAGCGCTGCCTGCAGTTTATTTAAAGAAAGGTTTCAATAATGTCGTGTTGTTATATAGCTCAGTCCCATTTGGGTCCAATTGGTTTGCTTGTTGCCAAGTTCAAATTTGGCATATTGCCCTTTGAGTCTGTAAAATCACTTGGATGATATCCTGTTTGTATGTTAGCTAATACTCAATGTCCTTAGCTTCTCTTGTATTCCGCTGTGGTATTACTTGTGCTCATCTTTTAATCACCAAGGATTGACGTCAATGGTACTTGCCATATTTGTGTTGAGGTGGAAGTTGCGCTCAGTGGTTCAAGCACAGTTCCTTTTTGGTAGCAAATAACTTGTTGAATGATATAACTGAAGTAGGGCTGGGCGATATGGCCTTTTTTTAATATCTGGATATTTTTAGGCTATACCGGTGATACACGATATATATCTCTATATTTTGGCTTGGCTTTGAATTTACACTTGATACATATAATCACAGCAATATGATCATTGTATGTGTCAACATTAAAACATTCTGGTTCATACTGCATTAATATATGCTCATTGTAAACTTTCATGCAGAGAAGGAAATCACAACTAAGTCAATTGACCAAAACTGTATTTATTAAACAGTTATTAAGCAGCGGCACAAACGTTCATGTCATTTCCAAAACAGAAAAGGAAAGATTGTCAGAGACATTTTAAGTGTCAAATAAAAATGAGCTGAATAATAGGAACTCAAATAGTGTTTGTCCTTTGCATTGTGGCAGGTTACTACAGAGGTTATTAAATTCTGTTTTCGACTATTTTTTTCATATGGTGTTGATCTGCAAATGTTTCCCTCGGCCTTTTGATGGTGTGGGCGTGTGGCACCCATTGGAGATGTTGACATGCGGAGTAATCCCTCTTCATTCTCTAGCAGGTAACTTTTCAAATGATGCTACATATTAGCAGTAATGCTACTTTTTGTTGCAACGCTTTTGGCCCACACTTGACAAATTATGGTTGTCTGATCGACATATTCCCACTTGAAGCCAAACCACCGCCAGACGATGGACCCCCTGCTGTTTTTCTTGGAAATTAATTATTTCTTCATTCGCACCTTCTTTCTCTCGTATTACCACTCGCATGGCTCTGCTAGCATCACAGTTAATGTTAACCATGCTGCTACCTCTCTGCTCCGCGATGGTGTATACGAATGTGATGTATGTAAGTTTGTGCGCTTGCTGTCTGTAAGAAGGAGAGACCGGAAAGAGCGAGAAGAGCCTGAAGTGTAATGCCAACAGCTAAAAGCGACTGCGTGAGAACGTATACTCGAATATCACGATATAGTCATTTTCTATATCGCACAGAGACCAACCCGCAATATATCGAGTATATCGATATATCGCCCAGCCCTAAACTGAAAGATTTGTTTAGACTAGCTCTAACTTGAGAAGTTCTGTGAACACAACACAATAGTGTTGTTTTTGATAATTGCCACATGGTATAAAATATATAAATTAGCAATGAAAAAATACTAAATAATAGTAAAAGTCAAAACAAGAGAGTGCAGTGTTGATGCAATTACTTCTCCCGCCGTGTAGAATAGGTAGACAGAGGGGAGTTGTACACATGTGTGACTATGTCAAGACAACATTGACTTGCCGTCGCATAAATAAAATAAATATAATTAGTTTGATACAAACAAACTGTAGAGAAAAAGTTCTGTAAGAAATTGATCCTTGAATAACATCTGTTGTATTCGGGCGCAATACAGAAAATACAATTAACCTGCCTGTGGACGACTGTTTATGAAAGGGTCATTTAGCAGTCTCTCGCCTCCACTCTAAATTGTGCGATCATTTACAAATTAGGAAAAGCATTATGTCCTTTGAGGTAAAGTGTGGTCATCTGCGGCCATGCTTGATTGCTGTTCAAGAAGACTTTGTCATTTTGATCTATAAATACAAGACTTGCTCAAGATGGTTACTGCACGTGCGGCCTCAGAATACAGTATGCGCCCCACATGCAGCTGCAATGGGTAAGAATATCATTTATTGGGTAGCTTTTATTGTGTCTTATAAGCTAAGGCAGACTCTTCTGGTGGTAATGTGGTAACGAAAAGTAAACCATCACCGTGGAAGTGAAAATAAACATCTAGAAAAGCTCTGAGATGAGAAACGCCTACCAACATTGGCCACACTTTTGTTCTCAACTACTAAATTCATAATTAAGGGCATTGTCATCCGAATGTTTTCCTTCTTGTTAAAGGATTTGGTCCTATGAAAGCGACTTAGTTTACACACAGTAACTCAATTGTAAAATGATGAAAATTTCAGGAGCTACCGGGATCTGCTGCCACTCTTTCAGGTAGAAAAAGTCCACAAAGCACAAGACAAAAAACATATGAAAACAAGAAGGAAACATTAAAGAACACAATGGACATAAGAAACATTAAGGAGCACAGAGCTGATGCAATCTGATGTGACCTCAGTGGTGCATTTTGTACATACAGCCATAAAAGTCAAATGCAACGAAAAGCCATAAATGAGAAAAAACATAACAATGAGCAAAAAAAACAACACAATGAGATTAAATAGTCCTTTATTTATTCTGTCAGGAGAGTTCCTTCAGGAAAATAAAAATTTTCAGCAAAACTATACATATTGCGTACATATATTATTTTATGCACCATGCATAGATGATCGAAAATAACAAAAAACCCCTCCCTAAAACCCACATACCGTACACTGCGGCGGCCTCCGCAATGTTTCACGCCATCATTCGCTGTGTGGCCAGAGACGGTACTAGATCCAGCCAAGCGGTCAAGAGAGGCTGCCCACCAGTCCCCAGCCAGCGTCTTTTCGGGACAGATGAGCGAGATCCCTCCTGCTTCTCCACCCTGTCACTCAGCACTGCCTTCTTTTAGGGCTGCGTGTCAAGCACCTTCCTGTACACCATCAAGTTTGCCGATGACACACTGGTCAAAAAGTGTTTGTGTTCTGCAAAGGAACCAACTTGAGAAGAAACTGTATTGTCTTGTGTCGTTTCCATTTGTTTCCCTTTCCCGACCACCATAGCCATCCGCCGTTTTTGTTTTGATGACGCCACAGACAGGCAGGCAGACTTTATGTGTACCGTCCTTATTAAAAGTGCTAAACTTCATATAAAGCCATTCTTAAATCCAATGTTTTCCTATTTCTGGTATTGATAAAACTGATTGATTCTTTTATGAAATGATCTGGGATCGATATTCATCTTATGGAAGGCAAACTTGCACAGCACAGATCGATGTAGTTGAATCCAAAGAATATATATCAATTAATCGTACATCCCTTTTAGTATTTACTGTCTTATTACAAAACATTTGTGTTCTTTGTATAGTGTTAGTGACCTAATAGTTAATTTAGTTTTACTGTAAGTTCCAAATTACACAAAAAATTTAATTGCAAAATTCGTTTAAAAAAACATGTCTCCATCTTGGGAGTCAGCACTGAGCTGTTGGCCCCTGTCCTTACAGTGAGCACCACAAGCAGACCACAACATAACTCGAGCTCAGGCCTCAAAACAGTTGGTCTCTTCGTAGCTCTAAAAACCCCGAGTCTAAGCAAATGAGCTGACAATGACAAACTGATGTCTGTGGAATAGTTATCAAGTAACCCATCAATTATTTTGTTGAATCTGTTAAAACTTACTTTATGCCTCTGTGCATTTTATGCATACAGTTTTTATTTCATTCGTTTTTTTTTTTGGGGCGCAAAAGAATATAAATCTTAAGCTTTTTTCTTGTCGATTTACATGTCGCATCCTTATTGTGGAACGTTGCCATAAAAGTCAGTCGCTTACAATCATAACAATTTTTTTTTAAATAGTAATACCGCATAAGAAAAATGTTGTCACTAAAGTTAACTGGTCTGGTTCCTTTCCAGAAGGAATGCAAAAGTAGAGAAAAGTGTATTAAAAGGCCTGTGCACTAAGTTGCATATTTCATTATAAAGCCCCTTGTTGTCGGACGTTTTGTCTGAGTAGGCTCCAATAAAAGAAAAAGCCGAGCCTTGCACCCGGAGAACAGAACACTGAGCGACAGGAATGTTGGCTCCCAGTTAGGAGTGAAGCACTGACAGTCAGTGCACTCATTTTTTCACCCCCTCTTTCCTGGAGTCAATAGTATTCATTTGTTATGTTTTCCCAGCCTACATTTATGCTCTTATTTTTGTTTGTCAACAATGTCCTCAATGACACTTCTTTTAACTGTTTTTATTGGACGAAATAGGCTAATAAATAGGCCTCTTCTGACAGTCATCACAAATTGTTGTGCATCTCTGCTACTTCCAAAAATGTCACTGGTCTGTTAATGAAAACATTTTTTTCATTTTTTACACCATGTTGGATTAGGAGGTTATTGTCGTCGTGTGTCCCTGCTCTGGATTATATAACACATGAGACAAAGTTTACAGTCAAACTAAACAGTACTGACAGATAGTGAGAACATCTCGTGAAATAGGTCAGTCCCTCGAAACAAAATACCCTCACAGCAACACGGGTTGGGGGGGTGTCTTTTATACACTGGTTTCTTTCACATCTGTTCATTACTCACATATGTCATGTTCATACAGGTATAGTATTTATTTAATATTGACAAGGATAAGAAAATGGATGGAAAAGAAGAATATTGATAATGTGTGTTTTGCTGTTGTGTATTTGTCTATGTTTGCTGGTCATGCATGACCATGCGCAAGAGCGGTGTTGTGTAACACAGGCCTCGACAGGGATTGTATTCATATTATCTGGGGACTGTTTTGTTTTCATGGGCTTTTACACTTTGATATAGAGGGAAAGCAATGTTTGTAAAAGGACAGTTTTATAAAACCTTCATTAACTGTATATGAAAAATGTTTAAGTCACATTTGACCATTAACTGTCAAACGTGTAAAAATAAGTTACCTACTTTCGCTTACCTTTTCTCCTTTTATTTGTAAAACACATTTTATATTAAAGTATAGAGTGCTAGCCTTTTTTGGGAAATACTAGGTCAATGTCTACAGACATGACTATCAAATGTGTAAAAATAAGTTACCTACTTTCGCTTACCTTTTCTCCTTTTATTTGTAAAACACATTTTATATTAAAGTATAGAGTGCCAGCCTTTTTTTGGACATACTAGGCCAATGTCTACAGACATGAGTTTAGATATGGCATTTGTAAATTCTTGGTGTCTGCGGGACTACCTGATAGATGGTACCTTTTGGTCAGTCAAGCTTGTTTGGTGTGTTTTTTTTCCATCACTTAATGATTTTGACATAACATAATTATTTTGTCACATTTACACAATGTCTCTGTACTGTTCTTAATGCCGTCTCGTCAAGTGACAAATTATTACACGTGTTCAAATTGTTAGTAAAGACCTGTTTTCCAGATTACCGATGTTCGATACATGCATGACTTTTTTAAACCGAAGCTAAACAAAGATGTTCCTCTAACCTCTTTTTGTACCAATTTGTCTTTAAGTTTTGTTGGTTTAGCTCCATTGTGCTCTCTATCTGTCTTAACATTGTTGTCATTCATGCTCCTCACTGTAAAGTTATTTCAAATGACGTAAAAATGCAATGCAGCGGGGTTTCTGCAGTTATTAGCCACAGCACAGACGTTAAAATTACAATTGATAGAGAACAGGGTTTCCCCTAGCTGGCCAATATATTAGTGCCTGTGGGAGTGTGACTAGGGGCGTGGTAAATACGAAATCATCAAATGATTTGCATAATTGTTAATATCGCATACTTTAAAAAAGGCAAAAAAATTGTAAATAAATCAAAAAACTAATCTGAAGTATTATCATATGTTTTTCTTACATTATAAAATGTAGCTCTATTTTTAAATTATTATTGTACAATGTAACACAGGCTATATTCTCGTAGCGGCTGCTGGTCTTTTAAGTAGGTAACGCTCGTATTTAATCTACTCTTGAAGAACGAATCAATTCTCCAATAACCGATAAAAGATAAAGATGCTAGATTTTACAAAGAGAAGGTCATTTAAAAGATTATATAATCAACATGGAACATTAAAATGAAAATTGAAAAATGCTCTTGCAGGCCGAGCCTACTTCTTATTAGCTTCCAAAGCAGCTCGGCATACGTGGGCGTGACAAAACTGAGCAGTTATCCAATGATTGTCCAGTTTGGCTGCAGTGGAACAATCCACTGTATGTTACCCTATTGAATTCAATGGATGCTCAGCTTCGACACTGTTTAATGTACTGTGACGCTACCACAATAAATGAGAAGAAAGTTGCGTCAGCTGTCGCAAAAGTAGCTATTTCTGAACAAAAACTAAATGCATCCTAGCGCATATTTAGTCAATATAATGTTAACACAAAAGTACATATTTGACTACTTTTTACAGTTTTATAGTAATCACAATTGCCATATACGGTACCGATATCCGCGGCAGGTCTCCAAGGTGAACTTCAGAAATAAGAGCTGGGTCGGTCGGGCAGTGGTGTGAAGTGGAGTTGTGCACGTGCCGTGGCTGAGGAGCCTTTAGCCATGCCGCGGGAGCCAGCATCTAGGTCTTACCGCCGACATCACTTCCTGGTGCAATTTGTTTCTTTGAAAGACTGTCCCTGTCCAATTAATATTTGCACTTTGTATATTTTGTAGATAGCTGTCAGCGGGTATTTCTTGGATATATTAAAGTTCATCCGCATCACAGACATGCGGCTTCAGCTCCAGACAATCGCTTGCGTCTTGCCTACATCATCACAACATCCTGTTTTGGCAGTGCTGTTTAGGTGATCAAAGTTTTTTGGTCGTCAAATTTTAGGTGCATCGCTAGTGAATAATGCTTAGATAATAAGCTATCTTTAGCCATTCATATACTGTAATATATTTGTTTTTATGTCAATTATCCTCATGTATAAGGTGTGCCGGCTTTCATTTTGATGTGACACCCCGTCATGATCAATTACATGTCGGGGAAGCCCTGAAGAATTGCATCGTGGATTAAACATTTTTATGTCCCCCAACGATTTATATCATAACATCGCAGACCACTATCTCAGGGCATTAAATGGATCGCAACTTGACTGCTCAGTTTGTCTTAAGTCATTTTGCCTTCCATCTGAGCAGGCTTCACCAGTTCATGCTCACAAACTTAGATTGGCCAGATCTAGTCTCAGCAATTCACTATATGTCAATCGGTTGATGTAAAAGTGTAAACTAATATAGTGGTAAAATAGAAAGTATTTTTCTCTTGCTGAAAAAAGCAAGCCAAGAAAAGACTGGTGAGATTCTTTTTGTTGTCACAACATCAACGCTAAATTATTACAGGGTTATTAAATAGTTTTTCAGCGCTTTTTGGTTTTCTAAACTGGAAATAGTCACATTTGATAGCTCTTATCTTACCAACGATCTGGTTGAGTCCTTTTAAAAGCTTTGCAAGACTGATTTGTGACATTACTTACATATTTACTAGTGATGAAGTGATGGGCATTAAGTTGTATTTATTTTACCCCTTTGCCCTCTGATTATTGTAGTGATATGGACTGAGTCAGAGTTGTAGTGATGTAAGCCAAATGTTTGCATAAAACTGAAATTTTAATAGCTGAAGTGCCCCAACATTATGGTTACATGATGTGAGGTGTACTGAAAATAGTGTGGATATTTGTCAGTAGTAATGATTGTTGACGCTTGGGAAATAACTCCCCCTCGAACTTAGGCAATATGACTCCATTCAGACTGGTAAATTATTCATCAGGTGGAGTTCTGAAAGCAGTGGTCCAAATAACCTACCCTTCAAATTACCCCCCAAATCACATATTGCAGCTCACCATACCGCCTTTCCCCTGACAGTCAATATTTTTATTGTCAAAGCATAGTGCTGTTATTTAAATTTAGATGGGCCTTCTCTACATGTCCATGCACCAGGAAATGAAAAAAAAAACAAAAAACACTTTCTGCTTTGACTTGTCAAAATGAATAAAAGCTTTTCTGCAGATCCACTGACCTTAGGCTTATGCCTTATTTAGACAATAATATGTATCACCATGACAAGTTTTGACTGCGTAAAATTGCTTCATACATACTTTTCTTAAAAAAAACAACAACCTTCATTCTAGCCAGTGATTTAATTGTGGTGAAAGCTAATTTTAGTGAGCTTATCCAATTATTGTTGGAGAGTTTCAAACTACATAATGGACAAAGTTGCAAGTGCTTTAAAGGGGAACATTATCACAATTTCTGAAGGGTTAAAACCAATAAAAATCAGTTCCCAGTGGCTTATTTTATTTTTCGAAGTTTTTCTCAAAATATTGCCCATCACGCAATATCCTGAAAAACGGCTTCAAAGCGCCTGATTTAACCGTCGTTATATCCACCCGTCCATTATCCTGTGACGTCACAGTGTGACCACACAGAAACAAACATGGCGGAAAGCACAAAAAGGAATAGCGATATTAGCTCGGATTCAGACTCGGATTCCGACTGGGATCTCAGCGCTGTAAGCGATTCAGCAGATTAGGCACGTATTGAAACGGTTAGTTGGAGTGTGGAGGCAGGTACCGTATATGAAATTAAAGACGAAACAGAAGCTTTTGAGCCATATCACGACAGACAGCGGCACGTGAAGAAGCGCGGAGGAATTCGACGATCGCCTTCTAACCAACGGTTGGTATGTGTTTGTTTGGCATTAAATGTGGGTGGAGGGAAAGGCTGGTTGCAAATATAGCTACAAATGAGGCATAATGATGCAATATGTACATACAGCTAGCCTAAATAGCATGTTAGCATCGATTAGCTTGCACTCATGCCGTGACCAAATATGTCTGATTAGCACACTCCACATAAGTCAATAACATCAACAAAACTCAGCTTTGTGATTTCGTTGACTTTATCGTTGGAAATGCATCTGCTTTGAGTGTCGCAGGATATCCACACATTCTTGCCATCTCTGTAGGAAGCATAGCTGTCGTCGGTACAGTGTGCCGAACAAACAAGGGACTTTCGCATCTTTTGACCACTGGTGCAACTTGAAACCGTCTCTGTTTGTGTTGTTACGCCCTCCGACAACACACCGACGAGGCATGATGTCTCCAAGGTACAGTCGAAAAAACGGAAAATAACAGAGCTGATTTGACTTGGTGTGTGTAATGTGTTTGAGAAAATGGCGGGTCGCTTCACGATGTGACGTCACGGGTGAAAGGTCATTGCTCCGACAGGCGAACAATTGAAAGGTGTTTAAATCGCAAAATTCACCCTTTTAGAGTTCGGAAATCGGTTAAAAAAACATATGGTCTTTTTTCTGCAACATTAAGGTATATATTGACGCTTACATAGGTCTGGTGATAATGTTCCCCTTTAATAATTCAATTGTGTCTCGTTTTTGGTACCAATGATTTGAAATGTATTATGTCTATTTTGTTGTAATATTGCATAAGATTCTAAATTATTTGTAATACTCATGCAGCCGTTATTAAGGTAATACTTAGATGAAAGCATGAACAGAAATGTAACTTGATAGTAATTAAAACAATTTGCAGAAAGGATGAGTACGATGTCACTTTAGGGTGTCACTAATTGTCTTTGTTAGCCCTACCTGTGCATGACCGTTTTACTACTGTTCTTGTAGATCATTAAGCTGTGCTCATAAATGTCAAAATGATTGGTGGTGTACTCTATCTTGATTGTGCACCATAACACAGACTAAGAGATACATGTTGTCTTCTCAGTCATTTACAGCGAGTGGGTGTACTTCTACTCGTTTGATACATAGCCAATCAGGCAGATGTACAAGTTCAAATGTGAATTTGACTGCAGTCTGTATGATGGCTTGTTCATGAGTTTGGTTTTAGCAGAACTCAGTTGCTGTGTTTTAACTCTTGGGCAGACTTTAAAGGCCTACTGAAATTAGGTTTTCTTATTTAAACGGGGATAGCAGGTCCATTCTATGTCTCATACTTGATCATTTCACGATATTGCCATATTTTTGCTGAAAGGATTTAGTAGAGAACATCGACGATAAAGCTCGCAACTTTTGGTCGCTAATAAAAAAGCCTTGCCTTTACCGGAAGTAGCAGACGATGTGCACATGACGTCACCGGTGTGAGGGCTCCCCACAGCCTCACATTGTTTATAATCATAGCCACCAGCAGGTAGAGCGATTCGGACCAAGAAAGCGACAATTTCCCCATTAATTTGAGCGAGGATGAAAGATTTGTGGAGGGTATATTGAGGGTGAAGGATTAGAAAAGAAAAAAAAGTTTACAAAAAGAAAAAGGCGAGGACAGTGAGTTCGATTCAGAGGTTATTAGACACATTTACTAGGATAATTCTGGAAAATCCCTTATCTGCTTATTGTGTTACTAGTGTTTTAGTGAGATTACATGGTACCTGAAAGTCGGAGGGGTGTGGCCACGGGTGTGGTGACCGCCAGTGTCTCCGGTGGGAGGAGGTAATAGTCCGCAGCAGCTGCAGGAGGACACAAGCTCCGCTCATAACTACGGTAAGAGCCGACTTATTACCACAATTTTCTCACCGAAACCTGCCGGTTGACATGTGGTCGGGAACCATGTTCGCTTGACCGCTCTGTTCCATAGTAAAGCTTCACCTTCGGGAATTTTAAACAAGGAAACACCGGCTGTGTTTTTGTGTGGCTAAAGGCAGCCGCATTACACCGCTTCCCACCTCCATCTTTCTAATTTGACGTCTCCATTATTAATTGAACAAATTGCAAAAGATTCAGCAACACAGATGTCCAGAATAGTGTGTAATTATGCGATTAAAGCAGACTACTTATAGCTTGGATCGGGCTGGAAAAAAATGTCCGCTACAACCCGAGACGTCAAACGCACGCGTCATCATTTAAAATTGCAATTTAATAACTAAAAAGGCCGTATTGGCATGTCTTGCAATGTTAAGATTTCATCATTGATATATAAACTATCAGACTGCGTGGTCGGTAGTAGTGGGTTTCAGTAGGCTTTTAAAGTACCAAGAGAATGGAAAAACAAGTTGCCTCTATATTGAAGCTATTATAATATATCTGATGTATAAAACCAAAAGACTTACAAAGTTTGAGAGTAGATATGATCAAAATAGTATCGATCTCATGGAGATTCCTTAGCCATTTTGAAAAATAATGAACAAGCCAGTCACGTGATCAATAACGTAGAGGTGGGAACCACAGATCCCTTCCCTCCAACAGTAAATCAGTAAATCATGCAGAGTTTGTGAGAGCCTACAACAATTGCTTGGGGAAACATTATGATCCAGAACATTACATTGTTGATCCTGAATATAAGGAGAGGGGAGTGAGCTACAAGCTTTAGAAGCTTAATGCTGAACAAATACAGCTTTAGTGAAACCCTAAGCATCATGTAGCAGTATTGCTATGTGCTAAACAAGAAATCTATCATCAATCAATCAATCAAATTTACTTATATAGCCCTTAATCACAAATGAAGTGAAGTGAATTTTTATTTATATAGCGCTTTTCTCAAGTGACTCAAAGCGCTTTACATAGTGACACCCAATATCTAAGTTACATTTAAAGCAGTGTGGGTGGCACTGGGAGCAGGTGGGTAAAGTGTCTTGCCCAAGGACACAACGGCAGTAACTAGGATGGCACAAGCGGGAATCGAACCTGCAACCCTCAAGTTGCTGACACGGCCACTCTACCAACCGAGCTATGCCGCCCCGCAATGTCTCAAAGGGCTGCACAGGCCACAATGACATCCTCATCTCAGATTCCACATCAGGGCAAGAAAAAAACTCAACACAATGGACACAATGAGAAACCTTGGAGGAGACCGCTGATGTCTTTGGTCGTGTCTTTGTCTCTCAATATCCAGGTGTAAATTGAATGTCACAGAGGAACAACTAATGGATTTATGGCTAAATCCTCCTGTAATCCAGATGAGAGGCATGATTTATAATGTAGAATAACTTAGATGAGCCGAGACGTGATGTACCAGTAGAAGGCGCAGCAGCAGAACACCAGCCGACTCACAGTACAGCAGCATAAGCTGTAGTTAGCTCTCTGTTATTAATGTGCTGTGAAAAATAGTTTGTCTGTTCTTGGGTGCGTCTGATAACAATATCGTTAATATTTGGTTAATATTCAGATCCATCCATTTTCAACCGCTTATTCCGTTTGGGGTCGCGGGAGACGCAGGTGCCTATCTCAGCTACAATCGGGCGGGAGGCGGTGTACACCCTGGACAAGTCGCCACCTCATCGCAGGGCCAACACAGATAGACAGACAACATTCACACTCACATTCACACACTAGGGCCAATTTAGTTTTTCCAATCAACCTATCCCCAGGTGCATGTCTTTGGAAGTGGGAGGAAGCCGGAGTACCCGGAGGGAACCCACGCATTCACGGGGAGGACATGCAAACTCCACACAGAAAGATCCCGAGCCCGGGATTGAACCTATGACTACTCAGGACCTTTGTATTGTGAGGCAGACGCACTAACCCTTCTGCCACCGTGAAGCCCATAATTCAGGTCACGATATGTAAATAAAGTATTGTTGGCGGGTTATGAATTATTTAAAGTATTTGGAGGCGGAATAGAGAGCCCCCATTGACTCAATTGTTGGCAAACTTTTTATTTATTTACAACTTAGAATGCCATAAAAAGAAACGTGTTCATCTCTTAACAGCAATTGTGAATGATAGACAGCACACTATATTCTAATATTTGCGTATTTCCAGTATGACTGATATGCTAATATGGTCTAGAGTGCAGAAGCATTCCAGTGGTGACAGCGTTTGACCCTAAATCTACGGGAATTGCAGAAGATTGTACAATATTTTCACATACTTTGCGGATTGGAAGTACAAGTCGATATGTTTTAATACATACAGTACAATGAAACACAATTAAGCAAATAAAGTCAATGTGTTTTTCCATTCTTCTGGTACTTAAGTCAGGAAGAAGCGATGGCAACTCTTGTAGGGCACCTTAAAGTTGCAGAGCCAATGTGCGGAGACGATGACCAACCACCACGTCTCTCCTGCAGGGTGAGCTCGGAGCGGAGAAAGGAAAAGTCGAGGGATGCAGCGCGATGCCGGCGAGGGAAGGAGTCCGAAGTGTTTTACGAGCTGGCCGAGCAGCTACCTCTGTCTCACAGCATCAGCTCCAGCCTGGACAAGGCCTCCATCATGAGACTCACCATCAGCTACCTGCGATTGAGGAAATTGCTTGACACTGGTAAATGTGTTCCCGATGTGTTACCGAATTTGATGGTTTACAGTTGAATGTTTCTTTTATCAGTTGATTTTACATACCATATTTTTCTTATTTTTTTGGGTCCAACAATTTAAGAGAAAACGTGTCCAGGGTTTTAAATTTATATTTTAGAATCTTTTTGTGAAATCTAAGCTGGTAGAAATAGCAGAACAACATATTGAACCAAGCTGACAGCGTTGTAGTTTGGAATATTTGATTTGCATCACCTACCAAGTAGAAAAAGCAGGTGTTTGCAAAATGTTACAAGTGGGGCCGCATTCAGATTTGTTTTTGTATCCTTTATCTTCAAGTTTATATATCGGTAATGCTAAAACCAATCCATTGTAGGTCAACATATGCTTCTTTCTCATTAAATTTCTCCTTATCATTGTGGCCCTAATTTTCCTACATAATGTATTCTTAGGGTATGCCCCAGGCTACATTATAGTGAAACCTTATGTAAAACAATGCATTGAAGGACATTAAGGCCACTTTATTGAGACCCACTAATTTGGTGGGCGTTTTAAATATTTTTCATGACTACAAGGGATGGGCATGAATCGATGAATCAATCATGATTGCGTAAAATTGACTGCGGAATATTTTTCAGTTTTGTAATTGCACCAAAATGAAATGCATGACGTCAGCTATGGGAAGTTTAGTGACATCCACATCCGTTAAGGCACGCTTTACTTTGCTCAATACAACACTGGCACTGAAACCAAAGTTCAGGGCTTTGCTAATGAATACAAAATATATCTTTTAAAAACAAAAATTAAGCGACTAAATTATTCTCAACCCCCCACCCCCGCCTTTCCAATGAAGCAAACATGTATTTTTAACTTGACAGCAAACGATGCATGACCAGTACTCGATGCAGACAAAGAAAATCATTAGCAGTTCAATCCCAGTCTCTCAAAGAACCTTACCCATCCATATACAGTAAATCTTTGCATATTATGTACATTTTGGTGTAGCTGATAATTTTGTCATTTCTGCTTTACTATCCAGATGAGCCAAAATCAGAGGAGGAGAGCGAGATGGATGCCCAACTGAACAGCTCCTACTTAAAATCTCTGGAGGGCTTTCTCATGGTGCTGTCCGAAGATGGAGATATGATCTATCTTTCTGATAATGTTAACAAGTGTCTTGGGCTGGCTCAGGTAATTCTGAATTGAATTGTTGGCATTAAATCAATAAAGTACTATCTAGCTATCCATCTAAAAAAAGCTTAGAGTCGTCCAGTAGTTATTTTTAGAAATAAGAAAGATCAACGTTCGTCTGATACTTCTTGATAAGGATAGAGAAAGTTTACAGTGGATGAACTGCTTGTGTAACCTGACTCTCGCCAGACCCATTAGTTCACTGACCTCAATACAAGGGTATGGGCTTGAAGGCTTTGCAAACTCCTTCCAGATAACGAAAAATAATGAACCAATCAGGATCGCCTGGCAGGATTTCATAAATGTGACGTAGCGCCAAAAGGACTGTTTGATTCAAAAAACAATGGCGGCACAGAGCGAGGAGTCGTGTGCTGATATTGATTCTGCTATTGCAACTGTTTTGCGACATCGATCGAATGTTAATTATTTAAAATATGAACAGAGAACGGTTTCGAAGGCATTTATTGGTGGCAAGGTTGTTTTAGCTCTTCTTCCGACCGGGTTTGGATTTCCCAGCGCCTCTCTCATGAGCGTCACGGGTTTATTTTGATGTGAGTGGTTGAAGTAGCATGTCATTCAAGATAACGGACAAGTGGTTTATCTAATCACATACAATGATTTTTTTTTTTTTTACAAGGCCCCGCTTTCTGAAATACATCTCCTATTGAGAACTCCCAGATAAATGTGTGGAGCTCAGCGAATGACATGGCTCTGCCGAGAGTCAGTTTACTGCTTGTGTGTAAATGTTAAAATGATTTACATGATGTCTGTAACATCTGCAGTTTGACCTGACTGGACACAGCGTGTTTGACTTTACGCACCCGTGTGATCAGGAAGAGCTGAGGGAGATGCTGGTTCACAAAGGAGGTACATTATGTAGTACACCTACAGAGATGACTGGCGTGTGAATGTGGGCCACTTTGGCCTACAGTGTAAGCGTGGTCAAAGTGGCCCAAATAGCATTTTTTTCTCAAAATCCTTTTTTTTTCAGCTGACTGTTTACACAGCAAGTAAAATGTTATCTTAATCAGACTCCAGTATAAACACGCACAGGCCGCAATGTGTCTTCGACGTCACTTGCAATGCGCAGTTTGATAAAGTGAAAACAAAGAAAGTTCACAGGATTCTGTAAATTGACAAGATGTTGCTACTACAATAAAATAAAATAAGTCACTACCACATATATGGTTGCCAAACCTTGAAAATTAGTTTTTTGTGAAAATAGTCATGTAATGTATGAATGGATGTATGTATGCAGTGTATTATATTGGGGACGGTTCTCATCTTTTTATGGCTGTTAAGTAGAGGAGGACATCAGCGCCTGTGTACATTAACTGTATTTTTCAACTTACTTACGTAAACAACTTAGGCAATGCACGTAACATAACGTAAATTCCGGTCCTTCAACAATCGCTATTTCTTTGGAATCAAAATGTATATTTTGTCGCTCTCCCTCCCCCAAATTTGACCTCGGAACTCTGACCCCGTATCTCAGCGACTGCGTCACAAACCTGGGGGTAAAGTTCGACTCAGATTTTAAATTCGAAAAACAAATCAGCAGCGTCGTTCAAAAAAGTTTTTATCAATTACGCCAAATAGCGAAAGTGAAACCGCTTCTGTCAGGACATGACCTCGAGAAATTAATTCACGCCTTTATCTCGAATCGTTTAGACTACTGCAATGCCCTGTATGTCGGCATTAGCCAGGCCTCCCTCGCCCGCCTACAGATCGTGCAGAACTTTGCTGCTCGTCTGCTAACACAGACCCGCAGACGTGAGCACATCACCCCTATATTAGCGTCCCTTCACTGGCTCCTTGTGCGTTATCGAATCAATTTTAAACTCCTTCTATTTGTTTTTAAATGTCTAAACAACCTCGCGCCAACATATCTCTCCGACCTCCTTCAGCCTTACTGCCCCAATCGATCCCTAAGATCAGCCGATCCGCTGCTACTGACGGTCCCTGACACAAGGCTGAAGCTTAGAGGTGACAGAGCTTTTGCTGCTGCTGCTGCTGCTCCCAAGCTCTGGAACGACCTACCTCTGAGTGTTAGACAAGCCTACTCTCTTCCTGTTTTTAAATCTCTCTTAAAAACATACTTTTATTCCTTGGCTTTTAACACTAAGTGATATCCATCCTGCAATGGCGCCCCATTATACACCTGCTGTGAACCTGTTTTTATGTTTTATTTATTTATTTTTTATCATGTTCTGTTTGTGTTGTGTTGTTTGCTTGGTCTTCGTATTATCTTTTAACCTGTCCATTGTACAGCACTTTGGCTACCCCTGTGGTAAATTTTAAATGTGCTTTATAAATAAAGTTGATTGATTTGATTTGATATTCATATATCACATAAGCTATTATTTGCACACTATTGACTAGTGATGCACCGAAAATTTGCCTGCCGAAAAATGACTTTTCCCACTGAAACCAGAGTTGTGATGACGTATCCTCTTATGCTGGTGGGCTGCGTTTTTCTCTGCGCACATGAATGACATGGCCAAAAAGTTGCATATGGCTCACATATCCGTTTAGATTGAAGTCATATTTAAAAAGATGAGATTCCGATCGGATTCGGACAACCTGCTTATGTGGCCCAAATGTGATGTGAAAAAAAATCAGATTTATAGCACTTTGGAGCGTTAAGACTGGCAACATTTTTTTTAGTTTTGTGTGCAGTGTAAATGGGGCCTTTAACAATGAGTTGGGAGTGTAGATTACGTCATTGACAAATTTGTATAATTGTCCATGATGAATGCCCATGCAATTGTTATTGGTACTGTGGTTGAGACAAAATAATTATAAAACATGAAAAACAAAACTAATTTTTTAGACGGATAATTTAACTTTCTTTGGTTGCTTTTTTTGTGTGTGTTTTTTTTAATGTCATAAGCAAAACCGAGCTACCTGTGAGTAGTTTTAGATTTGAGGTTGGAAGGTAACATTAGTACTTTGTCCCATTTTAACTAGTCTCTGTGCTGCTCTTCATGCTGTGTCTTAGAGTGACAGAAAACATCAAACGTGTTCAAGTGGATTGTAACGTCTCATCGGCGGCTTGTTTTGTAGATTACCGTTGTGCGTTCGGGATCTGATTTTTTTTTTAATTCAAAGAAAAACAAAGGAGTGCCTCTTCTCTTTTTGGCACTAAGTCATCTTCAGATTTTGTTAATTTAGCATTGCATTGTGTTTCCATCTTTGCTAGCAGCAGAGAGCTACTTTAGTGACATCCGTACTTCTCTGCCTCCTGTCGTCGTAACAATTTAAAGGTGAATTGCACTTTTTTTGGAATTTTGCCTATCGTTCACAATCAATACGAAAGACATGACGATGAATGCAATTTTTTTTTTTTTATGCATACTAAATATTAAATAAATGTGTTAAATTCTGCCTATAAAGCCTCTAAAAAACACTCAAACACCTCCATTAGGGTTTTATATACATGATGTAAGTATATATGTAATGTAGTAACGGGCACATTTATAATATTTAATATTTCCGTATTTTGATTATTTTAGGCGTATGTGCCGCATTGATTTAAAAAAAACTAAAAACGGTATCTTTGCTTTTTATTTCTTCATTACTGCTTTCTGCTCACTGCAGAGTTTGAGAGCTAAAAAACATAATAAAACATCACTTACTACAGTAAGTGACGTACAAGGGCTGCTGTCATTAGGACGCCGACTGCTATATATTCCTATTCAGATGAAAATGTCTCATAATCCCCGCAAACAGGGCTGGCGGGTCTAGGTTCGAAACGGCTGTCAATATGTCCGAACTTGTCAGATTATATTCTCGGTCATTTATTTTTCTGGTGAGGGGCATGATTTATGATAAACGATAACCTTGCAAGGAGCAGAGAAGCGGGTAGCAGCATACCACTCGATGATGTAAATACAAACACAGAAGTGATCACCGACGGCGCCGCTCTAAATAGTTAACCATGTAATGTGTTAGCCTTTATAATATTATCACCTGGTTAATTTTTGGTTAATATTCAAGTCACGAAATGTAAATTGAGTATTGTTGGCGGATTTTATGGGCAGAATAGTGGCGGTCCCATTGGCTTCGCTGTAAGCAGACTTTTATTTACATTTGTTCAATATTTACAATGCATAAAAATCCATCTGTCATGTCTTTCATAGTGATTGTGGATGATTGGCAAAACTCCCAAAAAAGTGCAGTTCCCCTTTAAAAATGCCACCGCAAAGCAGCAGCAGCTGCTGCTGCTGCAGTTACTTAATTCAGCCCAGACATTAAAATTATTATGTGTGTAATAAAATTTTATATTGTACGATAATGTTGTACGATTTATATTAACACACAGCAATACTATCTATTGTACAAGCTGCATTGCCGAACAGTCCCATTCTAATGTGTGTGGGAGAAAGGGCGAACAGGTAGCATCCAATGTATTCGTAGCAGTTCAAATTTATTAAAACTAAGTGGTAACATTTTGAATTGCATTTTCCGTGTAATAATAACATTGTACAATAAATACTTGCATGATCATTCTGTTTCCGTCTTTTGAAACAAGTTTCTCTCTGTCTTGTCACAATTTTAGGCTCAAAAAAGACCAAAGAATCAGAATCAGACCGCAGCTTCTTTCTTCGGATGAAGTGCACACTCACTAGCAGAGGCCGCACTGTCAACGTCAAGTCCGCTACATGGAAGGTAATCAAAGGTTTTTGAAGATAATGTAAAGTGCTAGATGGACTCAGGGATCATCATTGGTAATCAAATGCAATGCAAAGCAAATTGACCATTTGTGTGTAAACGTTAGAATTCAAATGAGTCAGTGTATAATAGTGTATGTAATGCATGCAAAGAAGTTGACAGTAGGTGGACCATTGGAGATCTGTAATTCTTAAGCTCCATGTTAAAGACAGTTAATGGCCTCAATGGCATACAAACACTTAGCTCAGGTTACTTGTGGAAAATGTATGTCCATACCCAAAATGTAAGTGTAGTTTATCATGGCAAAAAGCATGCCAGTTTGTTTTTGACAGATTAACATTTTAAACTGTTAGATGTGAACCTAAATGATATGCTCAAGCAACAACTTGCGATTTTTTGTTTTTTCCAAGAATCAACAGATGCATGAACCAAACCATTCTTTCAAATAAGTGCTGTGTTTGTTTTAACCATCTGCAGGTGCTCCACTGCTCCGGTCATGTGCGTCTACACGACAGCCTCACGGAGCAGACTGCCAAAGACCACAAAGAGCAACAGGTTCCTTACTTGGTGCTAATCTGTGACCCTATTCCACACCCCTCCAACATTGAGGTCCCTCTGGACACCAAGACATTCCTCAGCCGCCATACAATGGACATGAAGTTCACATATTGTGACGAGAGGTAATCACACTCTGCTTCCATAATCCAGTGTAATCATACTGCCACCTACTGTTCACTGTAGCTACTGCAGGAGCTTTATTTCTGACGTTCTGCTTTGTGTGCTCTTACAGGATCACTGAGCTGATGGGATATGAGCCAGAGGAGCTGCTGAATCGTTCTGTGTATGAGTACTATCACGCGCTGGACTCAGATCACCTTACCAAGACACATCACAACTGTAAGCAACATTGCAAAAAATGCATGCATCAAAATGAGTTGTTTGACAGTGGTGTAATGTAGGAATGTGCCAATTTATTGGCCATCGATCAATATTGGACTTTTTTTTTTTTTTTTAAAGTGCAGATTACCGCCTTTCAATGCCGATCACAGAGGCTGATCCCCTCTGGCTGGTATTGTTTATTTTTAGTCCTTTGGCTGACAAGCTAGCAGCAGTAGTGTATCTCCATATAGAGTGTGGAGCTGTTCATCTAAATTAATAATAGTCCCCTCCATTATAGCAAATCAACTGCATTTCTTAATATCTTAGGTATCCCTATCAAGTTTTAGGACAAGGCTAAACATGTTATGCACCGAGAGAAAGCTAGGAGCAGGCATGCTTATCGCTAAATGAACTGCTGCTAAGATAGCTTTAAACAACACCAAGAAATAAGTGCGTAGTAAAGTTCAAACAGTGTAGGTGGAACCACATTGCAGCAGAAAGTAAGCAGCTATTAACAGGGAATTAATCAAGAGATTAATATGAGTCTAGAAAGAGGATAAAACTGTTGGTTGTCACAGTCTTTACATCACATATGAAAGGAGGGCTGATCGAGCCGTAAACTGGTGGTGTCAACATCAAGGTTAATATCAGTATATGATCAGTACTGGAATGATTGATTACTTATATTTTCTAAAAATCAATTAGTATTGTTTTTGTAAACACAGGAGGACTTAAAGGGCAAACATTTTTTCAATGTTACTGTTTTTGATTTTGATTCGTTATTTTAGTTATTTATTTTGTATCGTAGTTTTCGGAGTATAAGTCGCTCCGGAGTGTAAGTCGCACCTGCCAAAAATGCATAATAAAGAAGGAAAAAAACATAGAAGTCGCACTGAAGTATAAGTCGCATTATTTGGGGTAATTTATTTGATAAAACCCAACACCAAGAATAGACATTTGAAAGGCAATTTAAAATAAATAAAGAATAGTGAACGACAGGCTGAATAAGTGTACGTTATATGACGCACGAATATCCACCTGAGAACGTGCCTGGTGTGTTAACGTAACATATTATGGAAAGAGTCATTCAAATAAATATGACATACTGTATAGAACATGCTATATGTTTACCAAACAATCTGTCACTCCTAATCGCTAAATGCCATTAAATCTTATACGTCTAGTCTCTTACGTGAAAGAGCTAAATAATATTATTTCATATTTTACGGTAATGTTTTAATAATTTCACACATAAGTCGCACCCCTGGCCAAACTATGAAAAAAACTGTGACTTATAGTCCGAAAAATACAGTAATAAAATAGAAAAAGGAACTTGTTGAAATATACATGTGATTGGTATTGGTATCGGATGATCTCACTCATGGATGATTGAAATTGATAGCATAAATTCCTGATCCGAACATCCCTAGTGTAATGTAATTGTGTTTGTTTCAGTGTTTGCAAAGGGCCAGGTCAGCACAGGCCAATACCGGATGCTGGCCAAGAGAGGAGGTTTTGTGTGGGTGGAGACGCAAGCAACTGTCATCTATAACAACAAGAACTCTCAGCCACAATGCGTTGTCTGTGTCAACTTTGTCCTAAGGTACTAAAGAAGTACAAAATGAGCTCCTTGCTAATCATAAGTACTGTAGCTATTTGAATAGCCGTTGTAGCAAAAAGCACTGCGGGACTCCAAACTCCTTTCGTGACAGTGCACCTTTTCTCTGCAGTGGAATTCAAGAGGAAAAACTGATCATGTCTTTGGAGCAGACAGAGGATATGAAGCCCGTAAAGCAGGAACAAGACAAGGAGAGCTGCCCTGCAGAGAGGTCTCCAGTCCTAAAGGAAGGGGAGGAAGAAGAGAAGACAGCTGAGCTGGATGTTATCAAGCTGTTTACACAAACACTTGTGCCAAAGCCAGTGAAGAGTTTGTACGATCAGCTGAAAGAAGAGCCTGAAGCCCTCACTCTGCTTGCCCCAGCAGCTGGAGACACCATCATCTCCCTGGACTTTAGCTGTCCCGGTTTGTGCTCCTTTCGATTCGTTAACTTCACAATGTTATTTTGTAGCTTTTTAACGCTAGTCTATCCTCTGGCACAGACTCTGACATCCATCTGCTGAAAGACGTGCCTCTCTACAATGACGTGATGCTTCCTGCCACTAGTGACAAACTAGCCCTGCCTCTTTCCCCTCTGCCACCCAGCGAGCCCCATACTGTGGAAAACACCACTGTAGATGGAAAAAGTGACAACTATGCCAGACCTTTGTCCACATCAGTAACCAACAACAGCGCAGCACAGGTAAAGCTTGTTATTTTTGCTATATTTATGTGAGAATTCAAGAAATATAATTGGAAACACATCTTTTAAACCCATGTTTTAAATATCAGAGATTACAATTAAAAATGATGCAAGCGGGTCTCGCTGGTGTTGGTTTCATTCCATACAGCTATGAGCTTTATAGCATGCACTAGTGAAAAAAAAATATTTCATGATTAGGGCTTGTCGATAAAATAATTAAAAAATTAAATGAAAATATTATATATATATCGCGATAGACATGTAATCTATTTTAATAAAAACATTTATGCGTTGGTTCCCTCCGGGTACTCCGGCTTCCTCCCACTTCCAAAGACATGCACCTGGGGATAGGTTGATTGGCAACACTAAATGGTCCCTAATGTGTGAATGTGAGTGTGAATGTTGTCTGTCTGTGTTGGCCCTGCAATGAGGTGGCGACTTGTCCAGGGTGTACACCGCCTTCCGCCCGATTGTAGCTGAGATAGGCACCAGCGACCCCAAAGGGAATAAGCGGTAGAAAATGGATGGATGGATTTTTTTCATCTCAGTAGGTAAAAACAGGAATTTGCGAAGCAAGGTTGGTTGGTTGAATGCACAAAGGCTCTCACTTTCTGTTAACCGAGCAACACTGATCAGTGGGAGGTACACGCAAACAGCCAATCAGGCAACAGTATCAACTATCAAGATTGGTGGCGTCATCTGGTTGTCTCGAGGTTCATTCTTTTCATGAAGTGAGAAGAGAACTAAAAAGGAGTGCTGCACAGAGTGAATGAAGTGTGACTAAAACCGCAAAAGTCACTTCGACAATATGGCAGTTTTGGGGATTTTTTAAAAAAACTGACCATAGTCAGACTAATGTGGACCATTTTAGCTGTGCTCCCCCTTGGGAACAGCCATAACTTCCTGGCACTAAAACGGCAGTAAATAATTATTCTTAGGTTTCTTTGTTTACATTGTCACACTTTGTACTATTTTGTTAAAATTTTTTAAGCATTTCTAGTAGGGCTGAGCGATATTGCCTTTTTTAATACTGTGATATTTTTAGGCCATATCGCGATATACGATATATATTACGATATTTTGCCTTAGCTTTGAATGAACACTTGATGCATATAACCACAGCAGTATGACGATTCTATGTGTCTACATTAAAACATTCTGTTCATACTGCACTAATATATGCTACTTTTAAACTTTCATGCAGAGAAGGAAATCACAGCTAATTCAATTTCCCAAAACTGTATTTATTAGTTATTAGCAGGTGACTTTTCAAATGATGCTACATATTAGCAGTAATGCTACTTTTTGTGGCAACGCTTGTGCCCCACACATGACAAATTAAAGTTGTCTATTCGACATATTGCCGCTTGAAGCCGAACCACCGCCAGATGATGGACCCCGTGCTGTTTTTCTTCGGAATTAATTCTTCCTTCATCTGTTACGAGATTCGCACTCTTTCTCTCGCAACAACCCGCTAGCATCACAGCTAACGTTAGCCACGCAACTACCTCTCTACTGGGCGAGGCCGTGTACATATGTGACGTATGTAAGAAGGTGCGCCTACTTGTCTGTGAGAAGGAGGCACAGGAAAGAGCGAGGAGAGCCTGTAGTGTAATGTCTGCAGCTAAAAAGAACTGCGTGAGAACGTCTACTCGAATATTATAATATAGTCATTTTCTATATCGCAGAGACAAACCCGTGATTTATATCGTATATCAATATATCACTCAGCCCTAATTTCTAGCATATTCCTTATTTTTGCACCCTAATTTAAAGAGGTTATTGTTAAGTGTTTAATCTGATTTTACAATTGTTTACATGGATTGCTTTCCATGGTTGTGTTGACATTTTCTTTCCTTTCTGCCTTGATAGCTGAGGCGAATACAATCAGAGGATGGGTACATTTGTAATAGAAATGTTTACATTTAGTATATTTTCCTCCAGGTCCCTTTTTTCAATAGGTCTTTAAAAATATCAATCATTATCTATAACAACCGATATAAAACACTTATACCGTGATACTGTTTTCAGCCATATTGTCAGGCTATTCCTTTGTCCCAGGCTCCAGGTAACTGCGCGCTGATTTTAAAGATAACACACGTCATTGTACATCTGTTATGTCGCCATTGTAGTACACAGCATGGCTTGTGGTCCCTTTATAAATTACATTTGAAGTTGCGTTTTTGTTTGCGCGTTACCGTTGTTACGCACAAACAATTGTAGTACATTGTTGTTGTTGTATGTTGACTTATTTTTCAGATCTTAGGTGACTAAGACTGTTTCATTTAAAGACTGTTTGTTTGTCAAATTATTTGCTTGCTGTCATTTGCAAATTAAAAAGCAGCTTCCTGAAAGGGAAAAAAATCAGACCAAAAAATACTAACACCACCAGCTTGCTTATGTTACCATTAGTGGTTTAATGGAACATATATATGACATTCAGGCTTGTCACTCGTGGCTGTCTTGTACACGCGTATACATGCAGGGATTGCGTGCGCATAACAATTTGCAGTCATGTTGTTATGATAGAATATACAATAAATGATAGCTAATGTTAGTAGATAAAACTATGCGAAATCACTATCATTAGCTGATAAATAAAGCTTGTGCGTAATGTGGGTCGTAGTTTGTGGTCAAAGCCGGCCGGTATAATGCTTACTATGTTTTGGAAAGCTCTGCCTTCTAGGCAGCCACATAAAAGTTGCAAACTGCCCCTTTAAGCAAGCTAATGTGCTGCTGACTATAGAGTAACAATGCCATCTACTGTTTGGAGTTGCCACTACAAGCCATTCAGATATATTGTTTGAGGGAAGGCGAGTTTATCACATCAAACAAACAAAAAAATATTACTGTGGCAGTCCAAATATAAATGAATGAATGAGAAACAAAGGTTTTATTGAGCTGTACTATAAAAACTCCCTCTTATGGTAGAATACAATGTAATTGTGCTTGCAGACACATGCTTCAATAATGCATTGATTTTTTTTTGCTCTAGGTTCCTCCTCCGTTGGACATTTGCTTAACCATGGACTCGGACATTTCTGATTTTAAACTAGACTTAGTGGAGAAGCTGTTTGCCATTGATACCCAACCTAAGACCCCATTTACCACACAGGTAAGGATGCTAGGAAATTGTTATTGGCAAAATGTATAATTTGATTGGAAAATAAACTAGTTTTTTTGTGTTAATAAGCATGTCATGGATAGAATTGTCTTTTGCCTTACCAGACGACAGAGGAATTGGACCTGGAGATGTTGGCACCCTACATCCCCATGGATGATGACTTCCAGCTGCGCAGTTTGAGCCCAGAAGAGCCATTGTCATGTGGCCCTGTCAAATCCCCTGAGAGCTCACCTGTCAATCATGAGGTCCAGAACTCACCCTTCAGCGCACCTGGAAGTCGTACCATCTCTCCTGCACCAGCCGAGCCACTTGCTGCCCTGCCCGCTTCTATCATCCCCACTAAGAGGTACACTTGCAACTATTTACCTCTGCAGTAGGGGTGCACGATAAATCCCGGACAGATTCGAGTAATTTTGTCATATACAAAATTCTACAAAAAATATGTGGGACGAGATTACCTGCACTGTGCTGTCGGTGGGTTCGAATGATCAAAATCAAGCGCCACAAACTCCTCTGAACTCACTGTAACAAACATGGCGTCTATCGTGTGAGACTTTTCCAGTTTCACAGGAAGACATTGTGTGAGCTCTTTGCACCTGTTTCTCAAAGAGGAAAAACATTGAGGTTTAACACATCAAACTTAGTCAGCCACCTGCTGCGTCAACATTGCTATGATGCAGTTTTGAAAGCCTGCGACTGCACTGCTAAAGCTGTCCCGAAATCAGCTGCAAAGAAAGGTCTGCACAAACTGTTAAATGTAAATGTATAAATATCAGTACTGGTCTTGAGATGCAGAAAGTATCGTGATCAGCTTGAAAAAACTGTAGCGTGCATCCCTACTTTTTATACTGCTGTTTCTTCACATTTCTTCAACTTGAACATAATCATCATGTTTTGTCTGTGCTGCAGACCAACACAATTAGACAAGGTGTCACTCCATACCTTGTCTGCCCAAAATACACAACGTAAAAGAAAACTGGACGACACAAGAGAGATGGTTGGCAAGGTAAAATGTCACCCTTCATACCTCTCAAATGAGTCAAACTGTTGTTCCTAGAATAACTATTTCTAATATTTTTCCAGGAAACTTTGCCCCGGGAACAAGTTGAACAAGGGAAAAAACTGAAGGCCAATGGATTGGGCACAGGCCAAACTGTAGTTCTGCTACCTTCAGGTGAATTGACGAGGCCAGTGTTGATTGTTCCAATTGATTAGCTGACAATCACCATGACACACGGTCTCTTCTTGTGGTAGATTTGGCAAGTTGCTTACTAGGCCGCACCTCAGAGGCCACCAGTTCCCTCTTCAGCCTCCCACAACTCACTCGCTATGACTGCGAGGTCAACGCCCCCTTACAGGGCCGTCAGTATCTGCTACAAGGGGAGGAGCTTCTGCGTGCATTAGACCATGTCATCTAATTCCATGCTTAGCCTGCCCACTGCTGGACTTGACTGGACACTAGTTTCTTTTTCTCTTGAGAACACTCAGCCCAATTTTCTCTTATTTAAGTATCTCAATACGTCCAACGCGAGTCTGGCTGCTGGTTGTGCACACCTTGTGAAGTCCACAGCATTCCACTGTGCCACAGCAGCACCCGGGTCACTAGGAGGGCTTCCAGCATTACAAAGTTTTTTCCTCTCTCTTCCTTGAAGCCACTTAGCATACAGCGCCTTTAAACGACCCTTTTCCAGCAGGCCACCAAGAACCTGGCGCCACTGCCAGTAGTGTATTGTAAGCTTCAGTCGCACAATTTATATTTTCTTAAAAAGACAACTATTACCAGCACTATATATTAAGCCTTTTTAAACTAGTTTTAATGGGATTTGAACAGTTTTATTTTTTTTTTCAACACTTGTATGTTGTAGTACTCTAAACAAATGTCTTTAGTCCGCAACTTATTGGTTAAACCTACAGTGGTTTGAATGTTGGCTTTGTTAATTTGCTGTAAGTGTGTAGCAGTCCCAGTACATGTCACTTTATTTCTTTACCGTACGTGTGTTGTATGGATAACCGGGAAAGTCATTCATATGTATGGCGTCATACCTTCAACTCTGTCGAAATCTGGCTTGCTTTGATTCACATATACAGCCTGTTTTCCATCAAACATGACATGTGACACGCTATAAACAAACATAATGGGGTTGTGACCGGTCTACATTTTATGTATGTGATCATCAAAACATTGTATCTGTGTAATTGATCATGCAATGCTTCTTGTTGCTGTCTAACATTAAACAGCTGTCTTATAAAACTTTCACGTCATTAACTTCACAGAAAAACATTTTGTTTGAATTGCAGAAAATTGTCCTAGTATTTCCACCCATCCATTTTCTACCTCTTATTCCCTTTGGGGTCGCTGGTGCCTATCTCAGCTACAATCGGGCGGAAAGCGTGGTTCACCCTGGACAAGCCACCATCTCATCGCAGGGCCAACACAGATAGACAGACAACATTCACACTCATATTCACACATTAGGGCCAATTTAGTGTTACCAATCAACCTATCCCCAGGTGCATGTTTTTGGAGGTGGGAGGAAGCCGGACTACCCTGAGGGAACCCACGCAGTCACGGGGAGAACATGCAAACTCCACACAAAAAGATCCCGAGCCCGGGATTGAACCCAGGACTACTCAGGACCTTCGTATTGTGAGGCAGATGCACTAACCCCTCTTCACCGTGAAGCCCTGTCCTAGTATTTAAAAAAAGTAAAACATTTTGTCCAATACTGACACTAGACTAACATTTAAAGTCCACCATTGCTTAAACTTTTAGAAAACCTTTAATTTCAGCCATGATGACCAACGGGTTTGACTCACGTTCCACAAATTAGTCCCATGGCAATCTGTCAGGCAGACATTAGAGGAACGTGTTTTGGTTGCAGTCACTCCGTGAACTCAGGAATCATTTGCAGTTGAAGCTGCTCTTGTCCTCTCTGCACCACCATGGTGATCTTATCGCTGCTGCGGATGGCAGTGTAGATCTCCTCTGAGGTGTTGACCATCACACCATTGATTCTCAGGACAACGTCTCCTGGCAACAGGCCAGCTCTAACAAGAACAGCTTTGATTATTGTGAGGAACATACAGAACTGTACCCTCAAAGCTTTTAAAGCTTGCCCCTCTTTAACCTTTATGAAATCTGCTACTTGTCCATTTTTATACTGGCAACAGTAAATAAGTTAAAATTACCAGAAGATAATCACATTTAGAATGATCATCTATGTTCCTTAAATTGTCCTAAAATGGCAGAGCCCCAAAAATAGATAATTTTGTTAAACTAAATGGAACTACTGTTTCACATTCAAAGCATGCAGAAAATGTGTTGCCGTCGATGTTGAGAACGAAATACATGAATTTCAACATTTCTGCTTATTAAGCAATATTTTTTGGAATGTATTTCATGAAAATCATTTTGTTTTCTATTGATGAAAAAGATATTGTTTCTTCAAAGGGCAAATGCACATTTTTTATTTTTTTTTATTTTGCCAACTGTTCACAATCATTATGAAAGACAAAAACACGTTTTTTTCCCCCAGAATTTTACAGATGATAAACACTTGCAAGATGCGGTTAATGGGAATCACCATTGTACCTTTCAAAAGGCCTCCATCGTTTTATATAAACACTGCAAGTATACATATAAAGTAACAGACATGTTCGTAACAATATGTACAATATTTACTGCATTTTGGTCATTCTAAGCATTACCAGAACTTCTTTCCTCTGCATTTATTTCTGTTCCCTTTGCAATGCCCTTGCAGACGTGGTAACAAACAACAAAGATAAATATTTTTAAACAAAAGTAGATTTACAGCCTTATCTTTTTGAAGCTGGATATACAGAGGATGAACTACTGCTTATAGAAGCCAGCACAAAGAGAGGCTGAAACTTGGAGCAGACGTCAGCGTGACTTTGATGCTACAATAATGGAACTTGGAGCCAAGTTATGCCTACAGAAATGGAAGTGCTTACCCAAAATCTACTGGAAGCATACCCGGCCAGCTGAACCAAACAGACAACTGTCTATCGAGGGAGTCACTGTAATAATAACCGTGAAACATGTAGCACGTCATGCTTATTACAACTACAGTACATACACTGTGGAGCTTGCTGTGTACAAACCCCGGCCGAGTCATACCAAAGACTATAACAATGGGAACCATTACCTCCCTGCTTGGCACTCAGCATCAAGGGTTGGAATTGGGGGTTAAATCACCAAAAATGATTCCCGGGCGCGGCACCACTGCCCCACTCAACTCCCAGGGGGTGATCAAGGGGATGGGTCAAATGCAGAGGACAATTCCCATCACACCTAGTGTGTGCGTGTGTGTGTGTGTGTGTGTGTGTGTGTGGCAATCATTGGTTCTTTAACTTAAAATGTGAAATGTGGGCTAATACTTTAGATACTACAGATACAGATAACGAGTCAATTTTTACAAGTTAGAATGCTTGTAGCATTGTGAAGGATAGGCAAAATAAAAAAAACGCTGCAGTTCCCCTTTAACAAAATTCCTGTTATAGGATATATTATATATAATCTAATTTTATTCTGAAAAAATAAACTGAATAAAGATCCTCCAAGACTGGTACTTCTATACTTTTTGCCATGGGTGGGATATTGCACAGACCAGTGATAGCTACAAGTGTGTTGTACCCTGACACAAATTGGAAAAATGGTGTGGTTAAATGATTCATTTTTGTATCTGATTAATCACACTTTTGAATTGGGATCCATCATGAATAACCACAGGTTATATTTGTATAATTTAAATGAAATTCAAAAAAAGACCCCAATATTTGGACACAAATGCAATTTTGTTGTCAGAATGTCATTAACACTTCTAAAGGCCTTAGTGGCCAAATGCGTGGACAGCACATTTTAGCTCATATTTCCAAAACTGTACAGTACTGAATTGGGGTCTTATGCCAACATATGGACACTTATACTACCATCTGGTGGTGTCAGAAGAGTATAACATACAATGGAATTTGGGGGAAAAAAGTGTAAAAACACAAATTAGCATGTCACTACACGAAGTACACGTTTGAGTACCGGTACTTATGGACTAAGTACATCATATCAAAAGATGATTTTTAGTTTTTATTCTAATAAGGGTCCGATAAGCCCAAATAGCAAAGAGAAATAAAAAAAATAAAAAAAACATAAATAGGGCCTTAAGAGGTAAAGGGGAACATTATCACAATTTCAGAGGGGTTAAACCCAATAAAAATAATTTCCCAGTGGCTTATTTTATTTATGTAAGTTTTTTTCAAAATTTTACCCATCATGGAATATCCCGAAAAAAGGCTTTAAAGTGCCTGATTTTCGCTTTCTTTAAATCCATCGTCCATTTTCCTGTGACGTCATTTAGTGATGCCAACATGGTGGATAGCACAGCAAGATATAGCGACATTAGCTCGGATTCAGACTCAGATTTCAGCGGCTTAAGCGATTCAACAGATTACGCATGTATTGAAACGGATGGTTGGAGTATTGACGCTATTCGGCAATTGCCTTCGATTGAGTGTCGCAGGATATCCGTACATCTCTTTGCCATGTCTGCTTTAGCATCGCTGGTAAAATGTGCAGACCAAACAATCGGGACTTTCGCATCTTGTGACACTGGAGCAACTTAAATCCGTCGATTGGTAAGTATTTGTTTGGCATTAAATGTGGGTGGAGGGAAACGCTGGATGTAAATATAGCTTAAAATGTACATACAGCTAGCCTAAATAGCATGCTAGCATCGATTAGCATTCCGTGCTAATCGAAGCACACTCCACGTAAGACAACTTGAATCCGTCCCTGATCGTGTTATTACACCCTCCGACAACACACCGACGAGGCATGATGTCTCCAAGGTACGGAAAACAGTCGAAAAAACGGAAAATAACAGAGCTGATTAGACTCGATGTTTGTAATGTGTTTGAGAAAATGGCGGACTGACTACCTAGGTGACGTCACGTTGTGACGTCATCGCTCTGAGAGCGAATAATAGAAAGGTGTTTAATTTGCCAAAATTCACCCATTTAGAGTTCGGAAATCGGTTAAAAAAATATATGGTCTTTTTTCTGCAACATCAAGGTATATATTGACGCTTAGATAGGTCTGGTGATAATGTTCCCCTTTAAGGGACATTTTTAAACATGTTTCACTTTTTTGCATGTCATTTATTAGCTCAAAACTTGGTTACATTTTATTTAAAGTTCAGTCATGGAGTTTTAAGGGAAATTTGCCAATGAACACACCAGTCCGAGTCTTTTCCCTCATCTTTGCACTGACATATGCATTAACCTGATCACTGACTGACCGTACAACAACTCGGAAAGAAACCAAGGTACTGTAAAAGAGCACGTACAGTAAAAATAAATTGAGTGATTAATCTGCATATATAACCAATTAATACGATAATTTTTTTGTGATTTATCACACGAGTTGACTCTTTATTTTTGACGGCGCTAAAAATATTCTAATATGTGTGCAGCATTTTGAATTGAGGCTCTTTAAAATTGAATTATATACCTGTTTGCAGGGGAGCCAATGATGACTCTGTGGATCAAAATTCCATGGGTTACATCTGGGAAAGACGGATCCCTCAACTTAAGCTCTGAAATTATGCTGAACAAAAAATGATGGTTGAGGTGACACTTAAAACTTTTCCATGCACTTGAAATCCTTACCTTGGTGTGAGCGTTAGCATCATGACGCCAATGTAGCGCCGCCTTGTCTCAGACTGGCCAAACCAGGAGCCTTCTATTGAAATTACAACAATGTGTCAGCGTTGGAGTGTCTTTTTTTCCCCAAACTTGTATTGGAGGCAATAAAGAACTTTGATACTTTTTCTGTTTGCAGCTTGATCAAGAAAAGATCTGAGGCGATCGGATGGGATTGCGAAGGAGATCCCTGCAGTGACTTTCATGGTGTTTATTCCGATGACCTCGCCATCCTACATAGATCAACGACAGCCGCGTACGAGATGAGCCACAATGGAATGATCGCTCGTTAATCATTAGCGCAGACCCACCAGGTTGATGAGTGGCCCTCCGGAATTCCCAAACTGGCAAAGAAAGCGCCATTAAGACAACTGTACTAAATTGACAAACATGGCAATGCACTCACGTCAATGGCTGCATCCGTCTGTATGTACTCCATGTTGGGATTGGACAGGCCCAGCTCCTTACTGCCCCTCTGCACTGAGCTGATGATCCCTGATGTAATGGTGTTCCGTAAAGCAAACGGGCTTCCCATGGCCACCACAAACTCTCCTTGACGGACATCAGACGACCGGCCGAGTGCGAGTGTGGGTAAAGGATTCTGCGGTTCAGAGAGAAAAGTGAGGATGAAGCCTTATTTCAACATCAAGCACACCACCTTGTGGAGGGACATATTAAAAACACCAGTATTGTGCACCTAAGAATGGCAAATTTCAATAAAACAATCAAAATGAGAAAATAATAAACATGGCACCTAAGAGGCCGGTAGAATGAACTGTCAATGAACTGTCCTTCACCTTTGCAGAGATTTTAATGGTTGCGATGTCCGCCACTTGGTCCACATCCTGCACGATGGCGTTGTACGTTTCTCCATTGGTCAACTTGACGCGGACCCCTCTCTTGTTGGCCACCACGTGAGCATTGGTCACTATGAGTCCATCACTGCTGATAATGAAACCGGAACCATTGGACACGGCCATCTCCCTCCCTGAAAATGGATGTCTGTAAAAGGAAAAATGGGAAATGTCATAAAAAATAAACATTACATACTGTAAATGGTCTAATTAATGTCTGTTTTCAATTAAAGGGTCTGTTTGCAACTTATGTTACCATTAGTGGTTTAAGAGCACATTTATATTTTGATATGTAGTCTATAATTTTCAACTATCATAAGCAACTAACAATTTGCAGGCGACATGTTATGATGAAATGAACTAGCGTTAGTTAGCTAAACACATCATTATCATTAACTAACACACAAAACTACTGTGTGTTTACGTCACATCATACTAAAAGCTGGTAGAGGGCGGGACATGATGCTAGTGCTGTCACAGTTATTGCGAAAATAACGACTTGCGAGAGTTCCCAAACATGACCCTCAATTCATACCGTAGGGGTGGTAAAACAGCGGTGTTCCAACTAAAGTTGAGTCACAGGAACAAAAGCAGAAATAGACACAAAAAAGTATATTGAATGGCAAGTTTAGCTTAGAAGCCCTGGTAGGTCTCTCTCTCCACATGACTTAAGTTATTTCCAGCAACTGTCGCTGGGAGTTGAGTTATCACTAGAGTTTGTGGCTGCTAGCAGCATCAGCAGTGTTGGCATATCTGATTATTATTACAACTTTGGGCCTGCTTTAATCAAAAGCTGCTTGCAACGTTTGTGAGTGGCCGGTTGTGGTGTTTTGGCCTTGTTTTTGAACGTGTCGGTTGCTTATTTGGGCTTGCTTTACTGTCCCTTCAATAAAGCAAAACAAAAGTCTTCTGGTAGGTAGTTGGTCATATTCTACAGTTGTGATCAAAATTATTCAACCCCCACACAATTTTGGTGTTTTAGCAAGTTGGACATTTATTCCCTATTTTGTTTATAGTCATATCAAATAAAGATGTGTCAAATAGACAAATGCAACTTAAATTGTAACACTGTATTTTACAAAATACCAAAAAAGGACATTTTTCTTAATATCTCATTGACAAAAATATTCAACCCCTTGAAGATCATAACTCTTAAGAACAGAAGATCATAACTCTTAAGAACAGAATTTGAATAAGGTCTTTTAAATCAGGTGTTGAAAACACCTGTACATGTGTAGATGTGAAAAAGACTGACGCTCAGCTTCTTGTAGATCCGGGGTCACCAACGCGGTGCCCGTGGGCACCAGGTAGCCCGTAAAGACCAGATGAGTAGCCCGCTGGCCTGTTCTAAAACTAGCTCAAATAGCAGCACTTACCAGTGAGTTGCCTCTATTTTTAAAATTGTATTTTTTACTAGCAAGCTGGTCTCGCTTTGCTCGACATTTATAATTCTAAGAGAGACAAAACTCAAATAGAATTTGAAAATCCAAGAAAATATTTATAAAGACTTCACGTGTTTAAATAAATTCATGTATTTTTTTACTTTGCTTCTTATAACTTTCAGAAAGACAATTTTAGAGAAAAAATACCACCTTAAAATTGATTTTAGGATTTTTAAACACATATACCTTTTTACCTTTTAAATTCCTTCCTTTTCTTTCCTGACAATTTAAATCAATGTTCAAGTATTTTTTTTTTAATTGTAAAAAATAATAAATACATTTTAATTTAATTCTTAATTTTAGCTTCTGTTTTTTCGACAAAGAATATTTGTGAAATATTTCTTCAAACTTATTATGATTAAAATTCAAAAAAATTATTCTGGCAAATCTAGAACATCTGTAGAATCAAATTTAAATCTTATTTCAAAATCTTTTGAATTTATTTTAAGATTTTTGTCCTGGAAAATCTAGAAGAAATAATGATTTGTCTTTGTTCGAACAATAGCTTGGTCCAATTTGTTATATAGTATAACATGCAGATCGGATTTGAACCTATATAAACATGTAATCAAAATTATAAAATTAATCTGAATCAGGAAAAATTACTAATGATGTTCCATATATACTTTTTTTTAATTTTTCAAAAAGATTGGAATTAGCTAGTTTTTCCCTTAATTTTTTTCGGTTGAATTTTGAATTTTAAAGAGTCGAAATTGAAGATAAACTATGTTTCAAATTTTAATTTTCATTTTTTTCGTGTTTTCTCCTCTTTTAAACCATTCAATTAGGTGTTTTTGTCATCATTTAATCTCTACAAAAAAACCTCCGTAAAAGGAAAAAAAAGTACGACGGAATGACAGACAGAAATACCCTTTTTTTTATACATATATACATATATATATATATATATACATATATATATATATATATACATATATATATATATATATATGTATATATACTTTTTTTATACATATACATATATATATATATATATATATATTTTTTTTTTTTATTAAAGGTAAATTGAGATATTTGGCTATTTCTGTCAATTTATTTAAGTGTGTATCAAACTGGTAGCTCTTCGCATTAATCAGTACCCAAGAAGTAGCTCTTAGTTTCAAAAAGGTTGGTGACCCCTGTTGTAGATGGTCAATGGTGTATTTGCAACATGGTGAAGTCCAGGGAGTGGTCAAAGAAGTCAAGAGAGGAGGTCATTTCTCTTCATAAGAAAGGATATGGATATAAGAGAATAGTAAAGACATTACACATTCCAAGAGACACAGTTGGGAGCATAATTCGCAAGTTTAAGTGTAAAGGCACAGTGGAAACACTACCTGGGCGTGGTAGAAAAAGGATGCTGTGTGCAACTGCTGTCCGGTATTTGAAGTGTACAGTGGTGAAAAACCCCCGGGTAACAGCTGAGGAACTACAACAGGACATTGCAGAGGAGGGAACGCAGGTTTCGTCCCAGACAATAAGGCGCGCACTACGAGATGAAGGCCTCCATGCCAGAACTCCCAGGCGTACCCCACTTCTGACTACCAGGCACAAGAAAATAGACTCCAGTATGCCAAAAATCATCTGGACAAACCCCAAAGGTTTTGGGAAACTATTCTATGGAGTGATGAGACAAAACTGGAATCTCCAGCGCGTTCAAGGCATTATGAATTCTATTTCCTACCAGGATATATTAGCTGCAAATGTCATGAAGTCAGTGACGAAGCTGAGGCTTGGGAGACGTTGGACCTTCCAACAGGACAACGATCTCAAGCATACCTCCAAATCAACATCAGAGTGGTTGCAGAAGAAGGGCTGGAAGACTCTCAATCAATCAATGTTTACTTATATAGCCCTAAATCACTAGTGTCTCAAAGGGCTGCACAAACCACCACGACATCCTCGGTAGGCCCACATAAGGACAAGGAAAACTCACACCCAGTGGGACATTGGTGACAATAATGACCCAGTGGGACGTCGGTGACAATAATGACTATGAGATCCTTAGAGAGGAGGAAAGCAATGGATGTCGAGCGGGTCTAACATGATACTGTGAAAGTTCAATCCATAATGGATCCAACACAGTCGCGAGAGTCCAGTCCAAAGCGGATCAAACACAGCAGCGAGAGTCCCGTTCACAGCGGAGCCAGCAGGAAACCATCCCAAGCGGAGGCGGATCAGCAGCGCAGAGATGTCCCCAGCCGATACACAGGCGAGCAGTACATGGCCACCGGATCGGACCGGACCCCCTCCACAAGGGAGAGTGGGACATAGAAGAAAAAGAAAAGAAACAGCAGATCAACTGGTCTAAAAAGGGAGTCTATTTAAAGGCTAGAGTATACAAATGAGTTTTAAGGTGAGACTTAAATGCTTCTACTGAGGTGGCATCTCGAACTGTTACCGGGAGGGCATTCCAGAGTACTGGAGCCCGAACGGAAAACGCTCTATAGCCCGCAGACTTTTTTTGGGCTTTGGGAATCACTAACAAGCCAGAGTCCTTTGAACGCAGATTTCTTGCCGGGACATATGGTACAATACAATCGGCAAGATAGGATGGAGCTAGACCGTGTAGTATTTTATACGTAAGTAGTAAAACCTTAAAGTCACATCTTAAGTGCACAGGAAGCCAGTGCAGGTGAGCCAGTACAGGCGTAATGTGATCAAACTTTCTTGTTCTTGTCAAAAGTCTAGCAGCCGCATTTTGTACCAACTGTAATCTTTTAATGCTAGACATGGGGAGACCCGAAAATAATACGTTACAGTAGTTGAGGCGAGACGTAACAAACGCATGGATAATGATCTCAGCGTCTTTAGTGGACAGAATGGAGCGAATTTTAGCGATATTACGGAGATGAAAGAAGGCCGTTTTAGTAACGCTTTTAATGTGTGCCTCAAAGGAGAGAGTTGGGTCGAAGATAATACCCAGATTCTTTACCGTGTCGCCCTGTTTAATTGTTTGGTTGTCAAATGTTAGAGTTGTATTATTAAATAGAGTTCGGTGTCTAGCAGGACCGATAATCAGCATTTCCGTTTTTTTGGCGTTGAGTTGCAAAAAGTTAGCGGACATCCATTGTTTAATTTCATTAAGACACGCCTCCAGCTGACTACAATCCGGCGTGTTGGTCAGCTTTAGGGGCATGTAGAGTTGGGTGTCATCAGCATAACAGTGAAAGCTAACACCGTATTTGCGTATGATGTCACCTAGCGGCAGCATGTAGATGCTGAAGAGTGCAGGGCCAAGGACCGAACCCTGGGGAACTCCACACGTTACCTTAACGTAGTCCGAGGTCACATTGTTATGGGAGACACACTGCATCCTATCAGTAAGATAAGAGTTAAACCAAGACAGAGCTAAGTCTGACATACCAATTCGTGTTTTGATACGTTCTAATAAAATATTATGATCGACGGTATCGAAAGCAGCGCTAAGATCGAGGAGCAGCAACATAGATGACGCATCAGAATCCATCGTTAGCAATAGATCATTAGTCATTTTTGCGAGGGCTGTCTCCGTGGAGTGATTTGCTCTGAAACCGAATTGAAAGGTTTCACATAGATTGTTAGACGCTAAGTGTTCATTTAACTGCTCCGCAACAATTTTTTCAAGGATTTTTGAAATAAAGGGAAGGTGAGATACCGGTCGGTAGTTTACCATGAGGTCATGACTCTGAAGTGGCTTTCACAGTCGCCAGACCTAAATCCTTTAGAAAACCTGTGGTGGGACTTGAAGAAGGCTGTTGCAGCACACAAGCCCAAGAATATGAGTGAACTGGAGGCCTTTGCCCAAGAGGAATGGGCTAAAATACCTGTAGATCGTTGCAAGAAGCTTGTGTCCGGTTATGTATCACGTTTGAAGGATGTAATTACTGCCAAAGGGTGTTCTACTAAGTACTAAAGATGCATGTAACTAGGGGGTTGAATCATTTTGTCAATGAGATATTAAGACAAATGTCGTTTTTTGGTATTTTGTAAAATACAGTGTTACAATTTAAGTTGCATTTGTCTATTTGACACATCTTTATTTGATATGACTATAAAAAAAAATACCGATTAAATGTCCAACTTGCTAAAACACCAAAATTGTGTGGGGGTTGAATCATTTTGATCACAACTGTAATAAACACCTCCCAGTCAACTCCTACTAACATCACTCTGAGCCCGTTGACTTTCTAGAAACTTAAACTGCAGCTTAGCTCGCTCGCAGTTCTGGCTTGAGGTGAAGGCTAATTAACTTTTAGAGTAACGTTAGCTAATTTTGCGGTGTGTGTGTGTGTTTTACGGACAGAAAAGCTTTGAATGGCAGGGTCCCTGCTATCACATGTTGATAAAAATATAACAATTACATAATAAAAATCAACCAAAAGCTTCCCAAATGCTGTGATAAATTAAGTATGATGACTTGACTTGCAACTGTTTAATGTTGCACATTTTATATGTAGAACAACATTTTTGCCGTTTTATTTAATCTGAAAAACAATTTGAGGCAGTTTAATGTTGATTAACGTGGGCAAAATTATTATACTGCTCCCAATGTTAAAAGGATTAAGCCATTGTTTACAAAATTAACCAAAACATTTATATTTTGTTGTGTTCTTTCTGTACCGAAAATTAAACGAACCGTGACCTCTATACCGAAGTACGTACCGAACCGAAATTTTTGTGTAAAGTTACACCCCTAAGAAATAGTGTCAAAGCGCTTTGAGATCCTTAAAAAAAAAGAAAGAAAAGCGCTATACATTTACCATTTAGACGGTGATTCGGATCAGCCCCAAAATGTATTCACTTATTCCTTAGCCCATTTCCAAAAAGTTAGATGAAAATCTGCCTTGAATGTTTTGAGCTATCTGTAGCGAAATGGAAGAAACACAGTGAAGACTCTTGGCATTCATCCACTGTTTTTTTTTTTGTTGGACCGCTAGAGTACACACACACGCACGCAAGCATAAACGTAAGGTAAGCATTGATATGGATCAAGCCCAAAAACTGATACATTTTTCCTTATCCCATTTCGGAAATTTCCAAAAAGTTTCATTTGAAACACGCCCATGTTATGTTGCTTAATAACTAACCAACGGCAATGACTACACAACCTCCAGGCGGAGGAATTACCACCAGGGTCACTGATTAGCACTGGGTTAAAGAATATTGACAATAATAAATGTGGCTGTTACCCCCTGAGGTAACTGCGATCTTTATTTACACAAGCATTTTTTTTTAACGAACTGACTTGTTTTGTATTTTACCAAATGAGCTGCATCACAAACATATGCTGCCATTTTACACTCATGCTGCACTGTCGTCGGCATGACAACAGACACTTCATCCTTAATCTCCCCATCCCTCAGGGACCTTGTTGGCTCATTATTTATTCAACACACACAAATTAGCTTTGCTAATGGTAGTGATTGGGCAAAGTTTAGCTACTAACGTTAGCTATCATGGAATGTATATTCTATTGTAACAACATGACTGCTTTTGTGTATGTGCAAGTTCCTGTGTGGGAAACATCTGAGAGTGGCAAACCTGAACACCAGACTGATTCCTTGGACCGATGACCAATTATATCAAATATATTCCGGCTTCCTCCCACCCCCAAAAACATGCACCTGGTGATAGGTTGATTGGAAACATTAAATTGGACCTAGTGTGTGAATATGAGTGTGAATGTTGTCCATCTATCTGTTTTGGCCCTGCGATGAGGTGGCGACTTGTCCAGAATGTACCCCGCCTTCCGCCCGAAAGCAGCTGAGATAGGCTCCAGCACCCTGTGCAACCCCAAAAATGGACAAGCGGGATAAAGTGGATGGATGGATAGTTAGTAATTGTTAAAAAGATAAAAACATTTCAAAAATGTATGATCTGGTAAACCACTAATGGTAAAGATTTGAAAAAAATAACATTGAGCAAGTGGAAAACAGCCCATTTAAGTACTATTGTTATGTTTTTGACTTGAGGGATTGATGTTAGTCAGCATATACATTTTATTAAGAAGTCCCCCATCCACTAAAAAGTGTAGCCCTGCTCCACAAAATGGCAGTGTCTGCATTAGACATTCAGCAGCTGTTGGTCAAATGTTGGTTGCACTACTCAGCTGCTGCGGTTGTTTGAACAGGATTCAAGCCATGGCAATATTGCTAAAAATAAGCGTCAACTTGGCTCGGGTAGCTTAAGTCTTAGCTGCCAAGGTGCGCATAGCCACAGATACATCCACCATGCGCAGTAGAATGGTGGTGGCACGGGGGCAAAAACTACGTTGTTATCCTCATTCCGTAAACGGTGGGGATGGAGAGCTGTAGCCTGCTTGGGGCACAGAGCTTTAGCAATGAGGCAAGCCTAAAGTTTGCCACACCATAGTGGATGATGCCATGATACCTCTGATTTGAGGCCAGTCAATGTGGCATGGACATGTGTACCTTGGTAGACCTCACTCCCTGACAACCTCAAGAGCAGTACGGTTGACAGCCCGGGGCTTTTAGCTTGGTAGCTGACACGCTTGTCTCTCATGCCGAACGTCCCAGGTTCCAGTCCCTTGCAGAACAAAAAGTTGGGACTGAATAATGCGGGTACCGAATGAGAGTGAGGTTTAGGGGGGTGAGTGTAACAGAGACCAGCATGAGTGGCTTGGTCAGGTGGATGTTGGTCAATCCTTGACAATCTCTAGAGAAGTGCTGGCTATTGTGTTGATAGCTCAGTAGCTGTAGTACGCTTGTCTCATGCGGAACAGAAAGCAGGGACTGAACCACGCGGGTTAGCCTGTGTTACACTTGCTGTTAGCGATGTGCGGTATCTGATGATTTGTGATCACCATTGCCAATGAATGCCCTATAAAGCGGATCCTTCAGGCTTCTGACACTCTATTTTTAGTTCCCCAGCTAACAGGCGGCTTACAATTAATTATGTGTCAAAATACACCTCCATCCATCCATTTTCAACCACTTGTCCCTTTCGGGGTCGCGAGCGATGCTAGAGCCTATCTCAGCTACATTTAGGCGGAAGCTGCTCTTCTAAAATAATGATAATCATCATTATTAGGGTAATTAAACTTCCAAATTTAGGTGATCTTGAAGTAAAATTTCAGGGTTACTGGTATGACTCCAGCTTTCGCCATCCTAGTCACTGCTGTTGTGTCCTTGGGCAAGACACTTCACCCACTTTGCTCCCACTGTTTGGAGTGGGACTCCCATGAAAAAGAGATTTTCAATCTCAATCGGATTTTCCAGGATAAATAAATTGGAAAACAAACTCATCACTGGTAATAATAATGCTTTGCTGTATTCCATCCATCCATTTTCTACCGCTTGTTGTGCAATGTGTATATATATATATATATATATATATATATATATATATATATATATATATATATAAACCCCGTTTCCATGAGTTGGGAAATTGTGTTAGAAGTAAATATAAACGGAATACAATGATTTGCAAATCCTATTCAACCCATATTCAGCTGAATGCACTACAAAGACAAGATATTTGAAGTTCAAACTCATGAACTTTATTTTTTTTTTTGCAAATAATAATTAACTTAGAATTTCATGGCTGCAGCACGTGCCAAAGTAGTTGGGAAAGGACATGTTCACCACTGTGTTACATCACCTTTTCTTTTAACAACACTCAATAAGCGTTTGGGAACTGAGGAATCTAATTATTGAAGCTTTGAAAGTGGAATTCTTTCACATTCTTGTTTTATGTAGAGCTTCAGTCGTTCAACAGTCCGGGGTCTCCGCTGTCTTATTTTACGCTTCATAATGCGACACACATTTTCGATGGGAGACAGGTCTAGACTGCAGGCGGGCCAGGAAAATACTTGCACTCTTTTTTTACGAAGCCACGCTGTTGTAACACTTGTCTTGCTGAAATAAGCAGGGGCGTCCATGATAACGTTGCTTGGATGACAACATATGTTGCTCCAAAACCTGTATGGACCTTTCAGCATTAAAGGTGCCTTCACAGATGTGTAAGTTACCAATGCCTTGGGCATTAATACGCCCACATACCATCATAGATGCTGGCTTTTGAACTTTGCGCCCATAACAATCTGAATGGTTATTTACCTCTTTGTTCTGGAGGACACCACGTCCTCTGTTTCCAAATATAATTTGAAATGTGGAGTCGTCAGACCACAGAACACCTTTCCACTTTGCATCAGTCAATCTTAGGTGAGCTTGGGCCCAGCCAAGCCAGCGGCGTTTCAGGATATTTTTGATAAATGGGTTTGGCTTTGCATAGTAGAGTTTACACTTGCACTTACACATGTAGCAACCAACTGTAGTTACTGACAGTGGTTTTATTAAGTGTTCCTGAGCCCATGTGGTTATATCCTTTACACACCGATTTTGGTTTTGGATGCAGTACCACCTGAGAGATAAGTCTGTAATATCATCGCTTATGTGCAGTGATTTCTCCAGATTCTGTGAACTTTTTGATGATTTTATGGACCGTAGATGGTAAAATCTTTAAATTCCTTGCAATAGCTCGTTGAGAAATGTTGTTCTAAAACTGTTCGACAATTTGCTTACAAAGTGGTGACCCTCACCCCATCCTTGTTTGTGAATTACTTAGCATTTCATGGAAGCTGCTTTTATACCCAATAATGGCACCCAACTGTTCCCAATTAGCCTCATTTGTCAATTTCTTTACATGTAAAGACATACAAAAGAATCGAAATTTTGTTTCTCACTCTCCCATGTGTAGACAAAAGGAAAAGAAAACACAACAGTAAAGTGCAACGTGAATATGTCTACCTACTAAAGTAGGTAGACAAGTGTTTGATGAGCATACCTCAACTTAATCAGTATTTATTGCCACCTTTCCCAACTTCTTTGTCACGTGTTGCTGGCATCAAATTCTTAAGTTAATGATTATTTGCAAAAAAAAATGTTTATCAGTTTGAACATCAAATATGTTGTCCTTGTAGCATATTCAACTGAATATGGGTTGAAAGTTATTTGAAAATCATTGTATTCCGTTTATATTTACATCTAACACAATTTCCCAACTCATATGGAAACGGGGTTTTTGTGTGTGTATATATATATATATATATACACACTAGGGCTGTGAATCTTTGGGTGTCCCACGATTCGATTCAATATCGATTCTTGGGGTCACGATTCGATAATATATCGATTTTTTTGATTTGATTCGATTCTCGATTCAAAAACGATATTTTTCCGATTCAAAACGATTCTGTATTCATTCAATACATAGGATTTCATCAGGATCCACCCCAGTCTGCTGACATGCTAGCAGAGTATTAGATTTTTTTTTTTTTTAAAGGCTTTTATAATTGTAAAAGACAATGTTTTATCAACTGACTGCAATAATGTAAATTAGTTTTAACTATTAAACGAACCAAAAATATGACTTATTTTATCTTTGAAAAAAACATTGGACACAGTGTGTTGTCAAGCTTATGAGATGCGATGCAAGTGTAAGCCACCGTGACACTATTGTTCTTTTTTATTATTTTTATAAATGTCTAATGAGAATGTCAGTGAGGGATTTTTAATCACTGCTATGCTGAAATTATAATTAATATTGATACTGTTGTTGATAATATTAATTTTTGTTTCATTACTTTTGGTTTGTTCTGTGTCGTGTTTGTCTCCTCTCAATTGCTCTGTTTATTGCAGTTCTGAGTGTTAGTGGGTCAGGTTTGGTTTTGGAATTGGATTGCATTGTTATGGTATTGCTGTGTAGTAGTTTGTTGGATTAAAAAAAAAAATCAATACATATTCGAATCGATTTTTCCCCACACCCCTAATATATACACATACATACATTATATATATATATATACATATATATATACATACATTATATATATATATATATATATATATATATATATATATATATATATATATATATATATATATATATGTACACCTCCAAAGACATGCAGTGTGTCAATATTGTCTGTCGATTTGTGTTAGCCCTGTGATGAGGTACCGACTTGTCCAGGGTGTGACCCGCCTTCCGCCTGAATGCAGCTGAGATAGGCTCCAGCACCCCCAGAGGGACAGGCGGTAGAAAATTGATATATGTGGTTAAAAACAGCTATATTTTACTTGCAATTTCTCATGTTCTCCAGAAAAATAAATAGGCGCCAGCGCCCCCAAAAACGAATGAGCAGTAGAAAATGGATGGGATGGATAAATGGGTTGTACTTGTATAGCGCTTTTCTACCTACAAGGTACTCAAAGCGCTTTGACACGATTTCCACATTTACCCATGCACACACACAGTCACACACGGATGGAGGGAGCTGCCATGCAAGGAGCTAACCAGCACCCATCAGGAGCAAGGGTGAAATGTCTTGCTCAGGACACAACGGACGTGACGAGGTTGGTACTAGGTGGGGATTGAACCAGGGACCCTCGGGTTGCGCACGGCCACTCTACCACTGTCCACTCACCTGCCCATGATTTCGACGTAGACCACCGCAGGAGTGGACTTTTCGACGACATCTGCTATAAAGTTGTATTTATACCGAGGACTGTCCGGTTTAAACGGGGACGCGCACTCTGCTGACGGCAGAATGCGTTCAAGTACATCATGTAATTTTGTGTGCTTTGCCAGTCTGTCCTCTTTAGTGTCCACAAGCACAGCGCCACAGAGTCCCATACCAACGGACACCGCCTGAAGGAGTAATGAGTGGCTGTGGTGGTCATGGTCGCCTCCTTTCTTGTCCCAATAAGAAGCTTTCCGGCCTAGTGGTTCGTTTTCCCCAGTTCCTTGGTGGTTGAGTACAACTACTGCGCTGGGCCGACAGCTGCCTGCTGTGTCAGTCAGATGAACAATTCTTCGGCTTTGACACCGGGCTTGTGTCCTTAACCTCGCGAGAAAACACCGAATGACTACTGCTCGGGTTAGCGCCATATTGCATCACTTCGTGCAAAAACGGACGAGCTGTAAAAAGAGGAGCGACATACAATTACATCAAACTGATGACTTTCATGACTACAAGAAGACGGCGACGAGCACATTCTAAACAACTTTAAATCATTTCATCCAGGAAGTACAAGACGTCTTCTTTGTCGTTTTTCTTCTTCTTTCTGTTTTGTGCAGGACTAAGATGTGCTTGGCGCATTGCTGCCCCTAGCAGTGGTTATTGGCACTTCTGCTACCTTGTCCTGTAGGTCAGAATATTTCAACACTTTCTGAGTCAAGGCCCATTGTTTTCATTTGAAAAATTCTGAGGCAAACTCAGTAGCTGATATCAACAGTAAAAAGTTGTTCTCGCAATTGCTGGATATGAATTTCAACCATAACCATACTTGCCAACCTTGAGACCTCTGATTTCGGGAGGTGGGGGGTGGGGGGTGGGGGCACGGTCGGGGGTGGAGAGGATGCGTGGTTGGGGGCGCGGTTTAGGCGGGGGCGTGGTTAAGAGGGGACCAGTATAATTCACCAACTCCATCCATCCATCCATTTTCTACCGCTTATTCCCTTTTAGGGTCGCGGGGGGCGCTGGCGCCCATCTCAGCTACAATCGGGCGGAGGCAGGGTACACCCTGGACAAGTCGCCACCTCATCGCAGGGCCAACACAGATAGACAGACACTAGGGCCAATTTAGTGTTGCCAATCAACCAATCCCCAGGTGCATGTCTTTGGGAGTGGGAGGAAGCCGGAGTACCCGGAGGGAACCCACGCAGTCACGGGGAGGACATGCAAACTCCACACAGAAAGATCCCGAGCCTGGATTTGAACCCAGGACTGCAGGAACTTTGTATTGTGAGGCAGACGCACTAACCCCTCTGTCACCATGAAGCCCTTCACCAACTCGAGTATGTCATATATATATATATATATACATATAGACATATATACATGTATGAAATACATATATATATACATATATATATATATATATATATATATAGACATATAGACATATATACATGTATGAAATACTTGACTTTCATTGAATTCTAGCTATATTTATGTATTTATTTATATGTATAAACCCCTCTGTCACCGTGAAGCCCTTCACCAACTCGAGTATGTCATATATATATATATATATATATATATATATATATATATACATATAGACATATATACATGTATGAAATACTTGACCTTCATTGAATTCTAGCCATATTTATGTATTTTTTTATATGTATAAATAAATAAATAAATTAGTTGAATTTCAGACGGCACCTATCAAATACACAGTAATAAAAACACAGTCGTTCTAACTGCACTGTGCTTGCTGGTTATATATATTAAAAAAAACAACAACACTTACCTTTCACTATTTGAGTAACCTTCTTTCTGCCATTTGCGTACTGGCGAGAGTCACTTGCCGTCAAGTGCACAAGACCACGTAAATCGTTGGCCAATGAAAATGCAACCCCATAATGCTATAGCCAACATTCACCAGGAGATGGCGACAGACAACATAGAATCATTCTATTACAGACGGCGTTGCCATGGACCTCGTTCTTCTGCTTCGTCTCCTTGTGTGTGCAGTTTTTTATTAAAAATCCATAGATGTTGTAACGTGATTGGGCAGGCAAGCTGTTTATATAACAGGAAAGCGGACGTGAAAACAGGCTTTCACCACTCAAGTCTGCATGGAGCTGGAGGGGGCTTGAATTTCGGGAGATTTCCGGGAGAAAACTTATTCCGGGAGGTTTTCGGGCGATGCGCTGAATTTCGGGAGTCTCCCGGAAAGTCCGGGAGTGTTGGCAAGTATGACCATAACCAACCATGCATCACTATAGCTCTTGTCTCAAAGTAGGTGTACTGTCACGACCTGTCACATCATCCATCCATCCATTTCCTCCCGCTTATTCCCTTTGGAGTCGCGGGGGGCGCTGGTGCCTATCTCAGCTACAATCGGGCAGAAGGCGGCGTACACCCTGGACAAGTTGCCTCCTCATCGCAGGGCCAACACAGATAGACAGACAACATTCACACTCACATTCACACACCAGGGCCAATTTAGTGTTGCCAATCAACTTATCCCCAAGTGCATGTCTTTGGAAGTGGGAGGAAGCCGGAGTACCCGGAGGGAACCCACGCAGTCACGGGGAGGACATGCAAACTCCACACAGAAAGATCCCGAGCCCGGGCTTGAACTCTGACTACTCAGGACCTTCGTATTGTGATGCAGGAGTACTAACCCCTCTGCCACAGTGAAGCCTGTCACATCACGTGGTGACTTATTTTGAGATTTTTGGTGTTTTCCTGTGTGTAGTGTTTTAGTTCTTGTCTTACGCTCCCGTTGTGGTGGCTTTTCCTCTTTTGTTGGTATTTTCCCGTGGTGAGGGAAGTCTTGTTTTGGGGTTGTCTGGCAAACTTTTTGTTTTATTTTGAAAATTCTAATCCTCCTCTCGTTTCAGGCCACTTGCTCTTCCTCCTGTGTCACTGGTCTGATCTCTCTCCTGATTGCCTGATTGCCTGATTGTGCCCACCTACTGTATGAGGAATTTGCCATGAAACACTGCACCCACTGACAAGATGGCAGAAGGAGGACAAAAAAAAAACACACACAAAAATGTTATAGTAATTAAACATCATGTGACTGGGGCGTGACATGAATATTCATAGACACAAACACTTCTGTATTGTTTTCTGTATTTGCGCAATATTCTCTGTATTCGCTGTGGTCTGTCGTTTTTGTTAGTAATCCCTAAACTCTAACAGACAGGGTCCTAAAGCATTTACCATTAAGTTAGCAACATAACTCAAAAAGATATGGATGGATTTTAACAACACTTTCAGGAATTGTTCCGGATCACTGTTTGAATTCAAAAAATTTTTAAAAAGTGTTCTTTGATATATTTTCTCCAAGTGCGTATTTTATTTTTTATCAATCCGTCCAAAATTATTAGACCATCATCCCTGTTTACAAAAAGCAAAGAAAAAAATAATCATTGCTATTACCCAATCCCACATGCTAGATTTAACATGTGTACATGTACTGGCGGAAAAATCGAGATGAAAATAGCGGCCGCCTGTCTTAAATGTCATCTTCTGCTGTTTCTCTTGAGTGGCAGCAGGCAGAAGACATTGATGCAACGTTGATTATATGTACATGTCCTTTAAAACTGAGTTTGAAACATTGCTAAATAGTTGTATTTGTAAATTTAGACTACATTGATATCTAACGTTCGATCCACGTTGTTGGTTGGGAAATGACCACATTTCAACGGTCAAATCAGTGTAACAACCCAATATTGAATGAACATTGTCAAAAATCATGTTGTTTCAACATTGCATTTGTTATAAAATATTGGTTGGGAAATTACAAAATTTCAGTGGACTACCATTTATAATCTTGATTTTTTTTTTTTTTGTGTTACTTAAACCAAAAAAGATACCATTTGTCTGTTATCTGCCTTTTTCCACAAAATTTAACAACTGAATGAACATCCTTCAAGAGTTTTCATGCACTTGAGTTCCTTGTGTGGGTGTCAGCATCATGACTGTCTCTGACTGGCAAACCCAGGAGCCTTGTATTGAAATTTAAACAATGCGTTCGCGTTGGAGCAACTTGTTTTTAAGGCAATAAAAAACTTTATTACTTTTCCTATTTGCAGCTTGATCAAGAACAGATCTGAGGTAATCCGATTATATTGAAAAGGAAATTCCTTTCATCGTGTTTATTCTAATGACCTCGCCATCCTACATTGGTCAACGGCAGTCACGTACGAATGAGCCACAATGGAACAACCGCATGTATTTCATTAGTGCAGACCCACCAGGTTGATGAGCGCCCCTCTGGAGCAGGCCTTCCTGGGGCAGTGATGATGTGTCAGGTGGGTTATGCGTGCCGGTGATACATCCAGTATTAGGGTCTTTATAAATGCTTGAACAATACACAAACATCTAGCTAGGTGGCAGCAACTATTGCATATGCCTTGTAAAATATTGGTTGGAAAATGACCACAATCCAATGGTCAAATCAACATCAGAACCTGACATTGATTCAATGTCGTCAAAAAGCATGTTGCTCCAATGAAAAATTTACTAGGACCTAATTCAACACACTCTCAACTTTTTTTAAATGTCTTGTACCTGCTGGGGTAAGAACCAATCCAATCCTATATATATATATATATATATATATATATATATATATATATATATATATATATATATATATATATATATATATATATATATATATATATATATATATGTACACCTCCAAAGACATGCAGTGTGTCAATATTGTCTGTCGATTTGTGTTAGCCCTGTGATGAGGTACCCTACCCAGCATGCAACAGGAGTGACGAGCATGCGCGGTAGCCCGGTATAGGTTGTGTCGCCCTGACTGCATCTTGTATGTTGTTATTTGCACGCTCTGAAAGCAAACGTTAAGACCTCAGCCAACACGCCTCATCCGCATTATTCATAAATAGACAGACGACACATATACTCCGCTGCAAAGTATTCCCGTGCTAGCTAGCCGGTCTAGCAAGCACGCGTCATTCAGTCCAAAACGGCCCGATCTATCCACATCCAGAATTGTCTGGCGGTCGTAAGTGATCCCGGAGTGACCACGCTGTAAGCCAGCCATGAAATTTGCAGAATTGTCCGGTATTTTTGCCAAATGTTCCATCTTTACCAAGAGCCCCTCGAAGCCGAAGCCCGTCCGGGCGCTGTCATCTTTATAAGAAAAGGCGTTAACAAAATAAAAGCATGTAAACAACATACGCAAATGCGCGATAAAATAATTGTCGGCGTTAATAGATAGATGAATTAACTCGTAATTGATGCATTAATTTGCCCTCCCCTAATATATATATATATATATATATATATATATATATATATATATATATATATATATATATATATATATATACACACACATATATAAATATATACATATACATTTATATATATATATATACATATATATAAATATTTATATATATATATATACAGTATATATGTATGTATATATATATATATATATATATATATATATATATATATATATATATATATATATATATATGTATGTATATAGGTCAGGTCAGTTGAATCAGCTACTGGTAACCTGTAATCCAGTACAACCTGTTTCAGGGTCGGGCTGCTACGCTCTGGAGAGGACACTCCAGCTTCACTTAAACCAAGTGTGAAAACAACAACACGGATTCTGACAATTACGAGTTATAAGCCCCCATCCAATTGGCGTAGGAAAGGGGCGCCAAGGGGCAGTTTTGACGGTGGAAGGGATGAATGACCGTGTCTTATTGGTCGACTACCGTCCGCCTTAACCCAGGCAGCCCCTGGTCAAAAAGGTGTCGTCTCGCCAACCTTTGCCTGCTTCAGTGGGTGCCTGGAGCCCAGTGTATTGCAAAGGCATGAAAAGCAAACAATTAATTTTATGTAACAGACAAACAAAGCAAGAAAAGAAAGAAGACTCCAGCTCTTCATTTAGCAAACTGGAATGTGCGAACAATGTGCACAGGAATCTCTGATGACCTTTGTGAAGTGGACGACGCCAGAAAGACGGCCATCTTAAACAAGGAGCTTGCCAGGCTTGATGTCAACATAGCTGCTCTTCCAGAAACTAGGCTGGCCTCCAGTGGGTCTCTCAGAGAGGCAAACTATACATTCTTTTGGAAAGGTAGAGAACCTGTGGAGCCTCGTCAGCAAGGAGTTCGTTTTGCAGTTAGAAACACACTTTTGGCATCAGTGGAACCTCCAAAAGGAAGTACGGAGAACTTGCTGTCTATCCGTCTCAGCACTGTTACAGGTCCAGTGAACATTCTCAGTGTCTATGCTCTTACTCTTTCTTCAACTGAGGAGATTAAAGATAAATTCTATGAGCAACTTGATGAGCAGATCAAGGGTTTTCCTAAAGATGAGTGCTTAATCGTCCTTGGCGATTTTAATGCCAGAGTAGGTGCAGACCATGCATCACGGCCATCTGTCTCAGGATACCATGGCATCGGAAATATGAACATAAACGGCCAGAGGCTGCTGGAACAATGCACCTATCACAACCTTTGTATTACAAACACATTTTCTAAGAGCAAATCATCACACAACGTATCATGGAAACATGCCAGGTCTCATCGATGGCATCAGCTTGATCAGATAATCACTAGGCGGTCGTCACTAAATAACATTCTTATTACCAGAAGCTATAATAGTGCAGTTTGCAATACGGATACGGCAGGCTAACTGTAAGTCCAAACTGTTCACGAGCATTCACAAAACAGTCACTTAGATGTTGTAAGGCTTCTTTGGTGTTGGTAACAAGAGCAGCATCCTCTGCAAAAAGCATCTCTCGGATTAACACTGACCTCCTTTTGGTTTTCGCACGTAATCTTGCCAGATTGAACAATTTGCCGTCAGACTGTGTGTGTATATAGACACCCTCAATGAATGTGTCAAAAGCGTAGGACAGGAGCATAGAGAAGAATATTCCAAAAAGAGTTGGTGCTAAGACACAGCCCTGCTTAACACCACTGTTGATAGAGAAGGAGTCCGAACAAGATCCATCATACAAGACTGTTCCCTTCATGTTGGAATGGAAAGAGATCAACATGCTGAGTAGTTTTGGAGGACATCCAATCTTTTGTAGAAGCTTGAATAGGCCCTTCCTGCTGACAAGATAGAAAGCTTTGGTTAGATCCATTAACATCATGTAAAGAGGTTTACCCTGTTCTCTACTCTTCTCTTGAATCTGCCTGACTGAAAATGTTATGTCAGTCGTCAATCTTCCAGCCCTGAAACCACAGTGGGATTCAGGATAAATACGATCTGCAAGTACCTGTAGCCTGTTTAGGATTGTGCGTGCATAAACCTTTCCAACGATGTTTAAGAGAGAAATTCCTCTATAGCTATTGCAGTCACTGCCGTCCCCTTCGTTCTTATAAAGGGTCACAATAGTGGCATCACGCATGTCCTGAGGTACTCCTTCTTCCTCCCAGCAAAGACACAGTAATTCGTATAGCGGTTTAAGTAGGGCAGGCTTCCCTTGCTTGATAGATTCAGGTGGAATGTTATTGTTACCTGGTGCTTTGTCAGATGGAAGTGAATCAATAGCTTTTTCAAGCTCTCTCATTTTAGGCACTTCGTCGAGTTCATTCATGATTGGTAGCTCCTTTGTACAATTTAGAGCAGTATCAGAGACAGTTGTTTCACGGCTGTATAGTTCGGAGTAGTGCTCGACCCATCTGACCATCTGTTCTTCACGATTGGTAATCTTCTCCCCTATCCGAGATTTAAATGGAGTAGTTCGTTTTACATCAGGTCCTACTGCTTTCTTGATACCGTTGTACATGCCACGGATGTTACCAGATTCAGCACTCATCTGGATATCTTCACAGAGCTGCTGCCAATAGTTGTTTGCACACTGTCTGGCGATGCGCTGTGTGGAACGAGTACTCTTGAGTGTTGCAAGTGACTGAGCATTTGGACACCTCTTGTATGCCAAAAATGCTTTGCGTTTGGCCTCAGTTGCTGGTTCCATGATTGGTAGATATGCATTAAACCAGTCGTGACTAGTTCTTTCCTTCTTCCCAAAAGTAGAAATAGCTGTATTGTAAATTGCTTCTTTCATGGCGTTCAATTTTGCTGTAGCATTATGCTCCGGCAGGTTTTGAAGAGCTTGGTCCAGGGTTGATACATAATCATCCACCTTGCATGAAATTGACATCTTTGATGGGTCAATGCAGACACGACTCTTTGCCTTGGAGCGGTGAATTTTACGTGGCTGAAGGCGCACGTTTTTTTTTTTTTAAATCAATCCAACAAACCACTGCACAGCAATACCATAACAATGCAATTCAATTCCAAAACCAAACCTGACCAAGCAACACTCAGAACTGCACTAAACAGAGCAATTGAGAAGACACAAACACGACACAGATCCATCCAAAAGTAGTGAAACAAAAATGATTATCAACAACGGTATCAATATTAGTTATAATTTCAGCAAAGTAGTGATTAAAAATCCCTCATTGACATTATCTTTAGAAATTTATAAAAAAAAGCTTGACAACACACTGTGTCCAGTGTTTTCACAGAGATACAATAAGTCATATTTTTGGTTTGTTTAATAGTTAATACAAGTTTACATTATTCCAATCAGTTGATAAAACATTGTCCTTTACAATTATATATATATATTTTTTTAAATCTACTCTGCTCGAAAACCTCTATGAAAAGTAAAAACAAAGGACCCAGATTTCCCTCGCCCGGAGCCAGGCCCGGAGGTGGGGCACGATGGCGAGCACCTGGTGGCCGGGCCTGTACCCATGGGGCCCGGCCGGGCACAGCCCGAAGAGGCAACGTGGGTCCCCCCTCCAATGAACTCACCACCCATAGCAGGTGCCATAGAGGTCGGGTGCAATGTGAGCTGGGCGGCAGCCGAAGGAAGGGCACTTGGCGGTCCGATCCTCGGCTACATAAGCTCGCTCTTGGGACGTGGAACGTCACCTCACTGGGGGAAAGGAGCCTGAGCTAGTGCGCGAAGTAGAGAAATTCCGGCTGGATGTAGTCGGACTCACTTCGACGCACAGCAAGGGCTCTGGAACCACTTCTCTTGAGAGGGGATGGACTCTCTTTCACTCTGGCGTGGGCGGCAGTGAGAGGCGACCGGCTGGGGTGGCAATTCTCGTTGCCCCCCGGCTCAAAGCCTGCACGTTGGAGTTCAACCCAGTGGACGAAAGGGTAGCCTCCCTCCGCCTTCGGGTGGGGGGCCGGGTCCTGACTGTTGTTTGCGCTTACGCACCAAACAACAGTTCAGAGTACCCACCCTTTTTGGGTACACTCGAGGGAGTACTGGAGAGTGCTCCCTCGGGTGATTCCCTTGTTCTGCTGGGGGACTTCAACGCTCATGTTGGTAACGACAGTGAAACCTGGAGAGGCGTGATTGGGAAGAATGGCCGCCCGGATCTGAACCCGAGTGGTGTTTTGTTATTGGACTTCTGTGCTCGTCACAGTTTGTCCATAACAAACACCATGTTCAAACATAAGGGTGTCCATATGTGCACTTGGCACTGGGACACCCTAGGCCGCGGTTCCATGATCAACTTTGTAGTTTTGTCATCGGATTTGCAGCCTCATGTTTTGGACACTCGGGTAAAGAGAGGGGCGGAGCTTTCTACCGATCACCACCTGGTGGTGAGTTGGCTGCGATGGTGGGGGAGGATGCCGGACAGACCTGGCAGGCCCAAACGCATTGTGAGGGTTTGCTGGGAACATCTGGCAGATTCTCCTGTCAGAGAAAGTTTCAATTCCCACCTCCGGAGGAACTTTGAACATGTCACGAGGGAGGTGCTGGACATTGAGTCCGAGTGGACCATGTTCCGCACCTCTATTGTCGAGGCGGCTGATCGGAGCTGTGGCTGCAAGGTAGTTGGTGCTTGTCGTGGCGGTAATCCTAGAACCCGCTGGTGGACACCAGCGGTGAGGGATGCCGTCAAGCTGAAGAAGGAGTCCTATCGGGTTCTTTTGGCTCATAGGACTCCAGAGGCAGTGGACAGGTACCGACAGGCCAAGCGGTGTGCAGCTTCGGCGGTCGCAGAGGCAAAAACTCGGACATGGGAAGAGTTTGGGGAAGCCATGGAAAATGACTTCCGGATGGCTTCGAAGCGATTCTGGACCACCGTCCGCCGCCTCAGGAAGGGGAAGCAGTGCACTGTCAACACCGTGTAAGGTGCGAATGGTGTTCTGCTGACCTCAACTGCGGATGTTGTGGATAGGTGGAGGGAATACTTCGAAGACCTCCTCAATCCCACCAACATGTCTTCCTATGAGGAAGCAGTGCCTGGGGAATCTGTGGTGGACTCTCCTATTTCTGGGGCTGAGGTTGCTGAGGTAGTTAAAAAGCTCCTCGGTGGCAAGGCCCCATGGGTGGATGAGATCCGCCCGGAGTACCTTAAGGCTCTGGATGCTGTGGGGCTGTCTTGGTTGACAAGACTCTGCAGCATCGCGTGGACATCGGGGGCGGTACCTCTGGATTGGCAGACCGGCGTGGTGGTCCCTCTCTTTAAGAAGGGGGACCGGAGGGTGTGTTCCAACTATCGTGGGATCACACTCCTCAGCCTTCCCGGTAAGGTTTCTTCAGGTGTACTGGAGAGGAGGCTACGCCGGATAGTCGTACCTCGGATTCAGGAGGAACAGTGTGGTTTTCGTCCTGGTCGTGGAACTGTGGACCAGCTCTATACTCTTGGCAGGGTTCTTGAGGGTGCATGGGAGTTTGCCCAACCAGTCTACATGTGCTTTGTGGACTTGGAAAAGGCATTCGACCGTGTCCCTCGGGAAGTCCTGTGGGGAGTGCTCAGAGAGTATAGGGAGCTCAAAGTAAAGCCGCTGCTCCTCCACATCGAGATGAGGTGGTTCGGGCATCTGGTCAGGATGCCACCCGAACGCCTCCCGAGGGAGGTGTTTAGGTCACGTCCAACCTGTAGGAGGCCACGGGGAAGACCCAGGACACGTTGGGAAGACTATGTCTCCCGGCTGGCCTGGGAACACCTCGGGATCCCCCGGGAAGAGCTGGACGAAGTGGCTGGGGAGAGGGAAGTCTGGGCTTCCCTGCTTAGGCTGCTGCCCCCGCGACCCGACCTCGGATGAGCGGAAGAAGATGGATGGATGGATGGATACTCTTCTAGCATGTCAGCAGACTGGGGTAGATCCTGCTGAAATCCTATGTATTGATTGAATACAGAATCGTTTTGAATCGGATATATATTGTTTTTGAATCGAGAATTGAATTGAATAAATCAATATATCCTCGAATCGTGACCCCAAGAATCGATATCGAATCGAATCTTGGGATACCCCAAGATTTGCAGCCCTAATAGATACTGTTTAGTTTGATGTTCAACTAAGAATGAGCAGAATATTAAAAATGTTACTTTCAAATGTGCAAATGCTGATGTCAGTCACTTTGGACAGAATTCCTTTCTCCAAACGTTTAATCTTGCCTCTCAGATATCGCTCCGCCCGTGTCGGCTGCCCTTTAAACGTGAACCAAACGCATCAGTGAAATGCATTCAAACTGTGTTCAGCCAATGAGAGCACAGATAGAAGCTAGACGCTGCCGTTTGAACAAACTACAGAGTGGAGAAAGTCAGACAGCGCCGCATCCGAGTTAACCGAATGGCCACTGAAGCAATGTAGTCGACAATTTAATTCATACAGTTAAACGTATTTGACGTTTGAATGCCGTAGAGGGCAATTTTGAATTGCTCTGTCTTTACATATTTTTGTTTTATCGGCGACGTGACTTAGTCAATGTCCGTTCTGTGGCTGGCTACGGTTAGCATTGCTACTAAGTAGCTCACGTCTCAAGTAAGTCTTATGGCTTGGCTTTAACTCGAACATGCATATAATTACATTGTGATACAGTTAGTCGAACATTTGAAATAATTGTAAGCTAATTCATAATTGCAACCATTTATATCCTGGTTTTTATCATGTGGTAGTGTGTTTCATATATAATTTAAACACTGTTTCATCGACTTAAAAAGTGTTGTACGAGCAATGGCTTTTGGAGAATAACGTAGATTTTTCTCCCACTGTGTAGTTTTGCAAGTAAAAGATAGTCTTTAAAATGATGGTCGAGGAGAGAAGTTCGATCCGACGAGTGGTTGTGCAACATCTGCGGTCAACATATGGAATCAAGACAAAGATCTGGAACAAAAACAAAGCTCTCAGTTGCAAGTCAACAGCCGCAGACTCTGTAAGTTATAACATATTAAATGTGTTGTATATCATTTTCTTATTTTATCAAACCTTGACTTTGTCCCCGTAGGAGGCTCGTTTGACATATTACCGCGTTTTTGCAATTGACGAATTATTTAAAATGTTTAATACATTTACATAATGGCAAGCATGAACCCCCATTATTTCCCAGGCTCTACGTTGTCAGTGAGGCTGTTGCTTGTTCTGTGATTACACACACCATACACTTATTTTACAAGCCAGGTCAAACAAGACACACAGATGTTTTTTTTTTTTTTTTTTTTTATAAAATGGGAAGCTGAAACCAACTGAAGATATTTTAGCCAAGGTTTTGTCTGAAGGTGTCCCTTTTTTCTTTTGTAGTCTAAAGAATCACAAGACTTTGTGTCGTTACAAATCACATTTGACTTCCCCATTTGATTCGACATGTGCCAAAATGTAGAGAAAATCTGCCCTGAAATAAAGCATACTATGGGTAAAGAACTGCAGCAGATTACAACACAATACTAAATCATTTTGCTGTGTTATATACTGTACATATATTACTGTACATCTGTAACTGTCACACTGCAGTGTGACAGTTACAGATGCACAGGGATGATGTTTTAACATTTACAATGATGTATTGCTGCAGAGTATGTATATTTTATATCTAATATTTTTTATTAGATTTTAATTTGGATTTTAAATTGTGCCCCCAGACAAAAGTATTTGGCGTACCTTTGGCAAGCTTGCCATATTACGACATGGCATGTGGGTGCGTGCCAAGGTAAGTGCAAGTGGCCATTGGATCATACTTGTATAACGCTTTTCTAACTTAAAGGTACTCATTCACACACACAAATTCACACACTGATGGCAGGAGCTGCCGTGCAAGGCCCTAACCCCGACCCATCAGGATGGCAAAACCCGGGTATTGAAACAGAAACCCTCAGGTTGCTGGCACGGCCGCTCTACCTAACGAGCCATGCCGTCCATTCTTAGGCTTAGCTAAAACCTATGAAGTTAAATGCTTTATAAGTGGTACAATTTTTTGTCTTGTGAAATATTAACTTTGAGGTTTAGTTTGGGATGCTGAGGAAGAGGATAAGTGTATAATGATACCCACAGAACTACAGTCCCATTGTGATACTCTATAAGTGACCATTCATGCATAATGGATGCTTAATTAGGGAAATTTTGCCCTTTTTCCCACATAGATAGTCCTCTTTTCATGTGTTTTTTGAATGAGTGTGAACAGGTAGTTATAATTATTAAAGTCTGAAAGTGTAAAGTGAAACAGACAATGTCTGCATCTAATACACATATAGATGTAATATTATTATAAACATTGACCTTGCATAAAACAAGGGTCAATTAAACCTGTAATCTTAAATCAGAGGGTGCTGGTTGGCCATAACAGCTAATTTGTTTAGCTGTTAGATGTTAATTAGTAAAAAAAACAAAAAAAACAACACAGCTGTATTGCTACGAACACATCAATAAAACCTAGGCTCACACACAGTCACTGAGAGAATCCATTAATTATTTGAGTAGATCACTTAAAGGCCTACTGAAACCCACTACTACCCACCACGCAGTCTGATAGTTTATATATCAATGATAAAATATTAACATTGCAACACATGCCAATACGGCCTTTTTAATTTACTAAATTACAATTTTGAATTTCCCGGGAGTTTCGTCTTGAAAACGTTGTGTAATGATGACGTGTACAGGGTTTCTCACACATTCAATTATTTGTGGCGGCCCACCACGAAATAATTACGGCCGCCACAAATAAAAATTTTTATTTTTTATTTTTTATTTTATTTCATTTTTTCCGGCTTTCGACTCGCTCGACCGCTCATAAAAGCAATGGGACTCTGTCTGTGAATGGAGCTCGTAGTTACATATCATGTAAATATTATATAAATATGTACATAAAGTGTTGTAATTATATTCCAACTCCGCGTTCTTCTTGGTCATCGCTGCCGCCCGACCACACCACCACAAATAGATGCCTGACCTGTGGGAAACACTGCGTGTACGCAAGACATCATGCGTTTTTAGGAAGTATGAGCGCTACGCACACACTCAGCTAAATGTCGTCTGCTTTAACAGCATAATTACACAGTATTTTTGAGATCTGTGTTGCTGAATCTTTTGCAATTTGTTAAATTAATATTGGAGAAATCACAGTAGAAAGATGGAGTTGGGCAGCTTTAGCCTTTAGCCACACAAACACACGGTGATTCCTTGTTTAAAATTCCCGGAGGTGAAGCTTTCCTATGGATCAGAGCGCGGTCAAGCGAACATGGATCCAGACCAAATGTCAACCAGCAGGCTTCGGTGAGAAAATTGTGGTTAAAAAGTCGCTTCTTACCGGAGAAAAGCTGAGCTTGGGCTGTCCATAAAGCTGCCGTCTACTTCCCTGAGACATTGGCGTCAAGACACCCGTGGACACACCCTTCCGACTATCAGGTACTGTTAAACTCACTAAAACACTAGCAACACAATAGAAAGATAAGGGATTTCCCAAAATTATCCTAGTAAATGTGTTTAAAAACATCGGAATCCGTCCCAATGCAATCGCGTAGTTTTTTTTTTTTAAACTCTTTTTTTTTTTTTTCTAGTCCGTCGCTATCAATATCCTTAAACACGAATCTTTCATCCTCGCTCAAATTAATGGGGAAATTGTCGTTTTCTCGGTCCGAATAGCACTTTTTCTTGGAGGCTCCCATTAAAATCAATGTGAATATCTGAGGAGCCCCCACACTTGCGACGTCATCGTCTGCGACTTCCGGTAGAGGCAGGGCATTTCTCTTAGCACCGACAGTTTCGAAATTTATGCTGGATGTTCTCTACTAAATCGTTTTAGCAAAAATATGGCAATATCGCGAAATGATCAAGTATGACACATAGAATGGACCTGCTATCCCCGTTTAAATAAGAAAATCTCATTTCAGTAGGCCTTTAAAACTAAACTCATATCAGCAATGCCTTTTGCACCAGTAGAACGCGAGCCATTGTAAGAAAATGGCTTGTAAGAAAAAACTGCAGCGGCAGTTTTATTAACACAAGTTTCAAAATAAGAGTTTCTGCATAAACATCAATAATTATTACCAGGTAGCTTGATATATTTTTGTGGCAGTCAAAATGTATCCATAGTTGCCACAAAGTAAAGATTGTATGGGAAACACTTCATAGCCAGATATGGAACTTGATTAACAGGTTTTTTTTTACTGTGGTTAACTTGTATCACAGGACATTTACTAAAACATTGCCTCTTGAGTTTTAAAAGGGAAGAAAGCATGTTTTATTCTGGGATTAAGGAATTCACTTTCCAATGGAAAGTCACTCAGTGTTACAGAATGAATTGTGATAAACATTGGAAGGCTCCACTGTATTGAATATTAGGCAAGTTGCTTCTTCTTCCAACTGAGTAGATTGAAATTGACATACGTCTGCTCTTCTAGCTTTCTGGTGGATGCATGCATGAAGTTACAAGCGCATGTCGACACAGAGGGCTTATTCAGAATATCAGGTTCCCTTGTCCGTCTGAAAGCACTACGGGTGAGTAAGCTCTCACTGAGCCACCTTGACAGTGAGCCTTTTGACAACAGAGTTTTGTTGTGTGTGTTTGCAGGCTAAAGTGGATTCAGGCGAAGAGTGCTTGTCGACTGCTTTTCCCTGTGATGTAGCGAGCCTTGTGAAGCAGTTTTTTAGGGAACTGCCAGAGCCTGCGCTGCCCACTGAGCTGCAGGAGCCCTTACTCAAGGCACAGCAGCTCAGGACTGAAGAGGAGCGGAACTCTGCCACCATGCTTCTCTCCTCCCTGCTTCCTGACAGGAACCGTAGTGTGTTGAGGCACTTCTTTGACTTCCTTCAAAATTTATCCAAGAGGTGCTTGCTTACTTTTCCGTTTCTGCCAGCTATGTTGATGTTCATTTGACTAAATGTAAATCAATGATTTATTCCCTTTTTTTGTAGTCGTTTTCAGTAATGCTCTGCTTATATCCAATATACCGATAATGTCAAACACTTAATTTCCGATACCGCTAAAAACGCCACTGGAGAATAACATTTTTTGTTGTCATTTAATAAATATAAAGTATATTTTAGAAAGTAAATTAATAAATAAAAAATATTGAGAATCATAATAGTAATAACAGCCACAGATATCATAGAATATCTTAAAATGATCAGTAAAAAGCCAGATTAAAAGGGTGTTCCTTTTTAACCTTTTTTTTAATATGAATATCAACAGTCTAAATCTTTTTTGTGAAACATAAGAAATACTGCAATGTAAGTTATAGGAAAAGTGCTGTATTTTTGTCTCAACAAATTGTTAAAACTCATGGTCAATAGTAAACTAAAGTAAGACAGGTTAGTATTTTGAAATAAATCACAAAAATAAGATTAAGTAAGGCTGGAGACTAAGAATTTTGAAAGTTTCACATTTCTATGGGACACAAATATTTGTGTAAGAATGTATGAAACAACAGTATGTACTAATTCATCCATCCATTTCCAACCGTTTGTCCCTCTTGGGATAGCAGGGGAGCTGGAGCCTATCCCAGCTGCAGTTGTGCGAAAGGCGGCGTCGTCGCCTCATCAGTCAGTGAAATTATAAAGTGTGTGTATAGCAGGGTAGTTGTTTTTAATTTCATCCCGGTTGTTTCTTATTATTTCGTTACATAAACGTGGCAAGTGATTCTACAAGAGGTGAGAATTTCGATTAGAGGTACAGAAGAAAACTGTCTTATCCCCTCTCATTTAACCAGCGTTTCATCCATCCATCCATCCATTTTCTACCGCTTATTCCCTTTGGGGTCACGGCGGACGCTGGTGCCTATCTCACCTACAATCGGGCTGTACAAGTCGCCACCTCATCGCAGGGCCAACACATATAGAAGGACAAAATTCACACTCACATTCACACACTAGGGCCAATTTAGTGTTGCCAATCAACCTATCCCCAGGTGCATGTCTGGAAGTGGGATGAAGTCGGAGTGCCTGGAGGGAACCCACGCATTCACGGGGAGGACATGCAAACTCCACACAAAAGGATCCCGAGCCTGGGATTGAACCCAGGACTACTCAGGACCTTCGTATTGTGAGGCAGACGCACTAACCCCTCTGCCACCGTGAAGCCCCCAGCGTTTTATGATTATTGCTAATATTCAATAGCAAAACTTGGAAATATTTTCCAACCGCGGACATCTCGAGACAAGCTAGTAATTTTGTTCCTCTTTTGGGAACGGCATGGTAGGGTCCATCACTTGAACATCAAAATTCAGGCAAACCTTATAACCGATCTAATCCGATATATTTTATATACTGTTTGGCCGATATTATCAAACATCCCTAGTTGTTTTTTTTTGTGTTTTTTTGAAAGGGCCCAAGAAACTACACTACGCCCAAGACTTTGTCCATGAGGCCACTCTTGACTGCCTCCTGGAGTTACCAAATATCTGTCAAGTATAAATATTGTCTCTGTTTTATAGTTCATACATTTTATGTTCAGTTATTTCACTAAAAACATTTTGTGAAAGGTTCATTACGCCATTGATTTTTATCTTATATATTTTAGTCAGTATGCTGTCAATATACCAAAATACAAGTCTTCAAAATGATGGCTACTATTATTCAAAACTGTATGGTATTCACATGGCATAAAAAAAAGAAAAGTGGGGTTTAACATAGATTTGTTTTCATATTTGTTAATATGACTTACGTTTTCCTGTAATTGACTGGTGACCAATCCAGGGTGTCTGCCTCTCCATCCATCCATCCATCCATCCATCTTCTTCCGCTTATCCGAGGTCGGGTCGCGGGGGCAGCAGCCTAAGCAGGGAAGCCCAGACTTCCCTCTCCCCAGCCCGTTCATCTAGCTCTTCCCAGGCATCCCGAGGCGTTTCCAGGCCAGCCGGGAGACATAGTCTTCCCAACGTGTCCTGGGTCTTCCCCGTGGCCTCCTACCGGTTGGACGTGCCCTAAACACCTCCCTAGGGAGGCGTTCGGGTGGCATCCTGACCAGATGCCCGAGCCACCTCATCTGGCTCCTCTCGATGTGGAGGAGCAGCGGCTTTACTTTGAGCTCCTCCCGGATGACAGAGCTTCTCACCCTATCTCTAAGGGAGAGCCCCGCCACCCGGCGGAGGAAACTCATTTCGGCCGCTTGTACCCGTGATCTTATCCTTTCGGTCATGACCCAAAGCTCATGACCATAGGTGAGAATGAGAACGTAGATCAACCGATAAATTCAGAGCTTTGCCTTCCGGCTCAGCTCCTTCTACGTCTGCCTCTCACCCGAAATCAACCAGAAATAAATGATTACATTTTTCACTTGTTTTAAAAAGTGGCTCTTTTATTACAGGAGTGCAGAAAATAAGATGGACAGCTATAACCTTTCAGTCATCTTTGCTCCCAACCTCCTCCACTTTGGAGACCGTACAGAAAAGATGAAAGCCAACACAGAGAAGCGCCTCAAACTGCAGACAGCTGCAGTTTGCTGTTTTATAGACTACGCCCAGGACTTTGGTACCACAGCACAAACCCTTCCATGATAATCCTCTCAGCATCAGTCTTGTGTAGCGCTGAACTCTTTACTTTGTTTGTGTTACAGGTGATCTGCCACAGTTTATAGAAGATAAAGTGTCAGCCATGATTGCCTGTGAGTCGGGGGTTCTATCCCCTGTGTACAATGAGCTTCAGGAGCTGGACCAAAACTCAGGGATGAGCAGAAGACACAGACGCAGTTTCGGAGGTAAGGGATTGATAGTATGGATGGACATAAACCAATATGTAACTGATTCTGTAGAAATCTGTAGATGGTGTGGAATGAGTTGATGAATAATTCGGCTTGAAGAAATTAATGCAAAATTAAGTGCATGACTTGGTTGCAACCAGCATAGGCTCTCTTAATAGATTGAGTCTAAATTGCATGAAAGGAAAAACATGATGTCAGCTATTAGAAGTTGAGTTACCCATGTGTTATGGTTCAACTAAGCCAGACAGCAGTTTGTATACAAAGTTGAAAACCAATAACGGGGCTGTTTTATGGCTGCAGCTATCGAGTTATCTATCGATTATCGTATTTTCCGAACTATAAGCCGCTATCTTTTTCCAAAGGTTTGAACTTTGCGACTTATAATAACAATAAAAATACATTTAATTTCTAATGCACTTTAATCAAACAGGATTTCAAAATGCTACCAAGATAAAAAGATAAAGTGGAGGAGGCAAAACACGCAAAAAACCCCAAAAGACTATGTTAAAAATCATATTACTAATTAGTAATCATATGCCTTTCCGAATAAAAAAGGTTTTAAGGTATATTTTACAAGAGTCCTGACTCTGAATAACCTTGAGCTGAATTAGAAAATGTGCGGAAAATCTGTGGATTTTTCTTTGCTAATTTAAGTTAAAGTCCCAACAATAGTCACACGCATACACTAGGTGTGGTGAAATTATGAGGAGCTGTTAGCAGCAGCGGTGGCCGTGTTTGGGAATCATTTTGGAGATTTAACCCCCAATCCAACACTTGATGTTGAGTGCCAAGAAGGAAGCCAATGGGTCCCATTTTTATAGTCTTTATTAGGACTCGGCCAGGGTTTGAACTGACGACCTTCCAGTCTCAGGGCGGACACTCTAACCACAAGGCCACTGAGCAGGTCTAATGACTAAAGCATTGAAAGACTGAAAGAGGAACTGCACTTTTTTTGGAATTTTGCCTATCATTCATCATCATTATGTAATGCAAGAAGACAGATGTGTTTTTTTTTATGCATTCTAACTAGTAATAAATAAGTCTGCCTACAATAGAGTCAAATTAGAGGTCCTCTATTCTACCCATAGGGCCCTCTTAATAACCATCCAAATACCGGCACAATACTTAATTTACATTTTGCGACTTGAATATTACACAAGTTTTAGTATTTTTATTATAAACGCGGACAAACTATTCAGAGCGGTGCCGTGATCACAGAGAGCTAAGCTATTTTGCTTGTGTGGCTATGTTGACATCGGCTGGTGGGCAGCCGCCACACCTTGTAAAATTTTATTGTAGGTCAATGGTTCTCAAACTTAAGCGGTAGAAAATGGATGGATGGTTCTCAAACTTTTTTCACAAAGTATCACCTCGGAAAAAACTTGACTGTCCAATTACCACCATGACTAACATCAAAATACAGTAGCCTAGTAGGTAGGGCTGGGCGATATTGCCTTATTTTAATACTGCGATATTTTTAGGCCATATCGCGATATACGATATATATTACGATATTTTGCCTTAGCTTTGAATGAACACTTGATGCATATAATCACAGCAGTATGATGATTCTATGTGTCTACATTAAAACATTCTGTTCATACTGCACTAATATATGCTACTTTTAAACTTTCATGCAGAGAAGGAAATCACAACTAAGTCAATTTACCAAAACTGTATTTATTAAAGTTATTAGCAGGTGACTTTTCAAATGATGCTACATATTAGCAGTAATGCTACTTTTGGTAGCAACGCTTGTGCCCCACAAATGACAAATGTTAAAGTTGTCTATTCGACATATTCCCGCTTGAAGCCGAACCACTGGCAGACGATGGGCCACGTGCTGTTTTTCTTGGGAATTAATTCTTCCTTCATTTGTTACGAGATTCGCAGCTTCTTTCTCTCGCAAAAACCCGCTAGCGTCACAGCTAACGTTAGCCACGCGGCTACCTCTCTGCTGGGCGAGGGCGTATACATATGACGTGACGGTAAGTGACGTATGAATGTGCGCCTGCTTGTCTGTGAGAAGACACAGGAAAAAGCGAGGAGAGTGTAATGCCCGCAGCTGCGTATAGTCACTTTCTATATCGCACAGAGACAAACCCGCGATATATATCGTATATCGATATATGGCCCAGCCCTACTACTAGGCCTAAATATTCATTAAAACAAGACAGAGGTTTTAAGACATGCACCTGGGGATAGGTTGATTGGCAACACTAAATTGGCCCTAGTGTGTGAATGTGAGTGTGAAAGTTGTCTGTCTATCTGTGTTGGCCCTGCGATGAGGTGGCGACTTGTCCAGGGTGTACCCTGCCTTCCGCCCGATTGTAGCTGAGATAGGCGCCAGCGACCCCGAAAGGGAATAAGCGGTAGAAAATGGATGGATGGATGGGTTTTATTTAACAAGTATAGTTAATAATTTTGACCACTGTAACATTATACACACATTGTTTACCCTATATTGCCAAGATACCTGTGGCGGTGGGGGTTTAGTGGGGCGTGGTCACCATGACGCCATTGCCTAATTTGCATAATTTGCTATGACGATCCTATTTAAAAAAAAAAGTAACTACATTAAAAAAACCAATCTGTTATTAGTATTACCTTATATTTTTATATCCATCCATAAATCCATTTTCTAACACTTGTCCCGGGGGTTGACTGGAGATTACCCCAGCTGCATTTGGGCAGAAGGCGGGGTTCACCAATTTAGTTTTGACAATCCACCTATCCCCAGGTCCATGTCCCTGGAGGTGTCGTTTTGCCATATTTTTAATTGTTGCTGCTTATTGTACAATATTTTGTAATGTTTCAAGTATCTGTAGACTTTCACTCATCAAAAACGACTAGCAACCAATGTAGCATAATTATCAGGTGTTATTATAGAATGTACTTGTTTAGAGACTACTTCTGTCCCTGGATGTCCCCAACGAAAAGTGAGCTACAGCGAGCATGATGTCACCCTTGCTTCCTCGCTGCTGCTCCAGTTGGACTTTCGCTCACTGAAAGCCACTGATATTCGCAGTTTTTGTAGAGGGCTGTCCGCGGGTATATCTTGGATATATTACAGTTCAGTCCACATTGGAGACGTACTGACTACGTTCCAAGCAATTGGTGCATGTTGTTTACATCCAGTTTTGGCAGCACTGTTTTTGATGATTAAAGTATTTTTTTGTGGCCGAGTTTTTGGTAATTTACCGGTGACCAATATATATATATATATATATATATGCTCACGACTGCTTAGAAATCCTGTCCATGAAAATCACAAACAGGATAGGTGACAGAGCGCAGCCCTGGCGGAGACCAACCCCCAGTGGATACGGATCCCACTTACATCCAAGCACCTGGACACAACTCTCGCTTTGGTTGTACAGAGATTGCCCTTCAGCAGGGTTATCCTCACCCCGTACTCCCTCAGCACCTCCCACAAGATCTCCCGGGGGACCCGGTCATACCCCTTCTCCAAATCCACAAAGCGCATGCAGACTGGATGGGCATACTCCCAGGCCTTCTCCAGGATTCCCGCAAGAGTAAAGAGCTGGCCAGTTGTTCCACGACCAGGACGGAATCCACATTGCTCCTCTTGAAACTAAAGTTCGACTATCGGCCGAACCCTCCTTTCCAGTACGTCGGTGTAAACTTTGCCAGGGAGGCTGAGTAGTGTGATACCCCTATACATAGCACACACGCTCTGGTCCCCCTTTTTGAATAGGGGAACCACCACCCCAGTCTGCCACTCCCTCTGCACTTTCCCAGACTTCCACGCAATGTTGAAAAGGCGTATCAACCAAGACAGCCCATCAACACCCAGAGCTTTCAGCATTTCTGGACGGATCTCGTCAACCCCTGGAGCTTTGCCACTGTAGAGTTGTCTAGCTACCTCAGTGACTTCACTCCGAGAGATCGAAGTCGATCTCCCATCATCCTCAGGCTCCGGTCAGGGAGGGTGTGTCTGATGTAGTTGGGTTCAGGAATTCCTCAAAGTGCTCTTTCCAACGCCCTACGACTTCCTCACTTGAAGCCAGCAGAGTCCAATCCTTGCTGTACACAGCTTGGATGATTCCCTGCTTCCCCCTCCTGAGGTGCCGTATGGTCTCCCAGAACAGCTTTGGTGCTGCCCGATAGTCCTTCTCCATGGATTCCCTGAACTGATCCCACACTCTCTGCTTAGCCTCGCCCACGGCCCTGGCCGCTGCCCTTCGGGCCTATCGGTACCTTGCGACTGCCTCCGGACTCCCCCGGGATAACATACCCTGGTAGGACTCCTTCTTCAGTTGGACGGTTTCCCTGACCACTGCTGTTCACCAGGGTGTTCGAGTGTTACCGCCCCTTGAGGCACCTAACACCTTCTGGCCACAGCTCGCAGCTTTAGCAATAGAGGCTTTGAACATTGCCCATTCCTGTTCAATGTCCTCAACCTCCACAGGGATGGCAGAGAAGTCCCGCCGGAGGTGGGAGTTGAAGTCCCTCCAGACAGAGGACTCCTCCAAACGTTCCCAGTTCACCCGCACTACACGCTTGGGTTTGCCAGGTCTGTCCAGGATTTCCCCCGGGTAAACTAATAATACATAATATTGAATAAAACAGTAAAATGTAAAAAATCCTGTCTTTTAATCGTTTAAATTTTTTGCCATATTGCCCAGCTCTACTAAGGACTGGGTTGGTTAGGCTAAAATATAAAGCAGGCGGTGTGCGTGCCGTGGTTGGAGGACCCGTCATCCCACCGCCCAAGCCGCCAACGGCCAGAACCCCCAGGGCTCTTTTGTCAGCCAAATTTTTGGTGCATCACTTGTCATGAGTGCGTAAATAATAGGCTACATACTGTCTTTAATTTGTTATTATGTAAAAGACCCTCATTATTTAAGGTTTAATGACTTTTATGTTGCTGTGGCACTGCGCCACAATCAATTCCATGGAGGGTAAACCCGGCCGTTCAAATGGGGACAATATGCACATACACAAAAGCAGTCCAAGAGAAACAACTAACAATTTCTAGTCATGTTGTTCTGATAGAATATACATTCAGTGATAGTTAACGTTATTAGCTAAACTCTTCTAATTTGCTATCATTAGCTGACAATGCCCAAAGCTAATGTGTCTGTTACATAGGCCATAATTTATGTGCTAAAAGCCAGAAAAGGATGGGATATCATGCTTTGGAAAGTTGGCACCCTTTTGGTAGCAGCATAAAGGTTGCAAACCCATCCATCCATCATACATTTTCTACTACATGTCCCTCGCAGGGGTGCTGGAGCCTATCCCAGCTGAATTTAGGCGTACCCTGTTTAATGCTTTTCTTTCTTATCTTTTTGTTTCCTTAGTCTTTTCTTTTGCCACTCCTGTGACACCCACCTCCAAGCGAAGGCTTCCTTTAGATTCCAGTCATTCTATTGGATTCTCAAACAAGAAACGTAGATCTGTCATGAAGAACCTCGGCAAGGACTTACTTCCCAATTCTTTGTTCAGCGGGGCCGCCACCCCTGGATCAGGTATTGTTTAGTCATTGTCTAAAGCCAAACAAAACTTTATTTTGTGTGGATTGTTTTAAACGTGTCACCCTTATTCTGTTTTGTAGCTCACAGCGCCTCAGGGGTGTTGGATTCCTCCCAAAGTACCCTTCTCTCTGCAAGCAAGCCTCGAAGGCAGGCATCGACCTCTGTAAAGAGTAAAACCAGACGACATAGCAGCAGACCCGCTGTTAACAGGTACTCACTCCCACTTTCCTTTCACGTCTTCCTGTGCAACCACTGGTCACATTAGGTACAGCTTCACATGCTAGTGCAGTTTGTTTCAAATAGTGGGGTGGGGGCGTGTTACTACCCGATCTGTTCTGAAAGACCATGCATGCGCAAAGACTACGTGACTTCCTTTCTAGAATATTTTGCGACGTCACATGTTGTGATATTGGAATGTTTTATCAGTGGTTTATTATTATTATTAATTTTGTTTATTCAATAAAAATAATAAATTACATAGTAGTGAAAGAGAATGAGAATAAAAAAATTAACAAGGGGTAGATTTAAAAAACTCAGGATTATAATCACTACAGTTACAACCACTTTTTATCTTCTGTTATTGCAATGAATGACACACAGGGACGCAACTGACTCCTATCGTTTAATTTCTTTTTTAAATAGTAATCTTTTTAAACAAGACACCTCCTTAAATATTTATCTGTAGCCTTACAAAAAGAATAATTTTATATTGTCAGTACCGTGGATTGATGTAGTTGATGTAAATAAAGTATTAAACCACAATATGGATTTATTTGCCATTTAAGACTGCTGACTTAGCACATCGTTCAGGTTTCTGTATGGAGCTGTACAGTCTCAAAATAAACACTGTATTAAAGTACCGGTAGAGTGGAAAAACAAGTTGCCTCTATATTAAGGCCATGTGTGGGCATATTGTGTCTTTTGGTAGCGGTCGAGTAGTGACAGGGCAGGGCGCCTTTGACCTCAAGAAACATGCTCTTTTGTCTTACTGGAATATGACAAAGCGTATGTGGCGCTTGGCTTCACCGTGACTACGGTGGGAGACGAATAAAGATTGTTGTTTTCTTTAATGTTAGTAAGGATACAATGTTATGCAGAAGTGTACTTGTTACAATTTTACAGAGAAATAATACTATTTATAATTGCAGTGGAGAGTATATATATCTTTTTCTTTCTAGGAGGTGCGTAGAAGAAAATAATTGAAAAGCATTCAGCTAATGAGATGCAACACAGGAGCAGTATTCTTAAAAATGTCAATCACAGTCAAATGCCATAAAAGCAAAACTTGCTGAAAAAAGTCAAACAAAACATATTGCTGCTTAATTTGGTTTTGTGATGCCACCACGAACAGGTACCTACCAGTAACAATGAGGAAAAAATGATGGTGATAACCACAGAAACCGAAGCTGATAGGCTGGCTGCTCAATGAAATGTGGCAAAATGCATTTAATTGAATATAGTCTGTGCAAAGTATTCAGGGGTTCTTAGACGGTTTATAATCCAATTATTTGAGTTCCTTAGAAGGTCTAAAATTCTATTAAAAACTCATAAATGTCTGTAATATAATTTAGAACTTTTAAAAAAAATGCTGTTCATGCATTCGTGTTAGAATTTTCCAGTACACATCTCAAGTGTGTATCCAATCTGTTGGTACAGGTTTAACTATATACAGTATGTGCTTTTATTAGATTGTGCAGGTTGAACCAAAGATCGAAGATGAACAATGTGTACTTCTGGTCTTGGTGTGTCCTACATTGATTAAGTATTGATTTTTATCCTATTCAAGAGTTGAATCAGGACGAGCAAGCTGCTTTTCTCCCAAAGTCAGCAACAAGGAAGCCTCGCAGAAGTCGCTGCGCCTGCGTTTCAGCCTGGGGAAGAGCCACAAAGACGCTGTAAGTGGGCTTGTCTGATAGTTTAGTGTGGCACTGTTGCGACCTGTTATGTCTTGTATTAAATAATTTGCACACATTGTTAACTGTTGCTAAAGTTTTGAACTTCATACATGCATGCTAATTCTAAAGACAGAATATATTTTACTGACATTTAGGGAATTTAAGTTAGGGGCATGGTACAATGGCAAATGGTATTTTGATACCTAATTATCTTGCAATTACAACATATGCACGGCACAATTAAAATGAGATACTTTTAGTCTATATTTATTGTTTATTTTACCTATTTGGGACACTGGGTGAGATATCAATGATGAATAAATGTTCTATATTATGTACATTGTTGTCTGAATAAAAATGACTGATCATCAAAGTCAATATGTTGTTTCTTCTGCCGGCCTCTTTATAACTAACCAAAGTTGTAGCTAACTATCAATGTTGCATACTGGGTGACGTCTGTGGTTTCATTTAACACAATTATTCCTAAAGTCCTCTCACGTCTTTTTCATCTTTCATTTCTCATTTCATGCTGCTTGCCTGGTGTAGGTGTCTGAGTCCACAGGCTGGCGACTTGCCACCCAGGAAAGCAACACCAGTTTTTGTTTCACCAAAGAGACCGTGTTCAGTCCTTCGGCTCGGCCCACAAAAGTAGACTCCAACAGTGAGTAAAGTTCACTGTTGACCTGTTTCTCTGCATTGCTTAAGACTTAATACTTAAGTTTACTTGCTTAACTAATGGCTGCTCTCCCACTTTAGTAGGTTCCAAGTTCATGAGCAAGTCTGAAGACAACTTGCTGACCCCCAAAGGTGACACAGGTGTCTGCTGCACTACATGGAGCGTGGAGGGCCCTGTAGGAGCACATCTTTTTAGCATTGGCTCCTTCACAGATACGCCCATGAGCGTGCGTCTGAAGAGCAACTGCGGGTTGAATCCCGCCATAGTCTCGTCCAAACCTCTGACGGGTTCCAGCCTTCCCAGGAAGCTGTGTTGCGCTTCCAGGGCGGACAGCCTGGGACGCGAGTCGTCCGTCTTGGAAGACTTGAGCCGAAATGGAGCGGCACAAGTGAAGCTTGAGACCATCCTACCAGAATCTACCGCTGAACTTTCTACTCCACCACAGGAGTCGGACCAATCATCCGACAGTGTCCTGCTCCCACTTCCAAATACTCCTGCAGTCATCAAAGCTCCTCACCAGCAGCTGAACCTTACCTTTGACATAGCAACCTCATCACCTCTGCACATTGATAGTGTCATTTTAGAGTCTGTTGGAAGTTGTAGTCCAGCAGTGAGCGATGCTCAGGGCTTTTTCTGTGCTGCTGTAGGCCTCGGCAGCTCGGTGATGACAGGAAGTGACGACTCAGTGGAGCAGATACACTGTAGCAGACTGATTGAGGCTCTAGACATTCAGAGTCCAGCCCACTTTAGACTTGGTGACTCTCCAGGACTGCAGTCCACCCCCCTTGCCGATGAACAGCGCGCAGATGACATGTGTACAAATGTCAGTGCAGGGGATCACCAGGACTTGTGTTTCACTGAGGCCGGTGCAGAAAGTCCTCACAATCTGTCCCACCACAAGTCCCGAGTGGCAGACCACATCCAACACTTCAACACTCTCCCCCTCCGGTCTCCCAAAGGCACGAGAATCCAACAAATTAATCCTCCGCTCACGTTCAAGCGCACCCCAGTGCGCCAGGCGGTCCACAGGATCAACTCTCTTCTGGGAGTGAACAGGAGACCCACTCGTGATCTGAAAGTGACCACCAGCCAAGGCATGAAAGCAGAGAGTCATGAGAGAAGCCTGTCCCCTCACCCACAGCCTTTACCGCCCAAGGAGAAGATTCCACTCGTGAATGGCCCACGTCAACTAAAGAAGCCACCTCCAGTGCCTCCTAAAAGGCGAAGCTCCTGGGCTGTTAAAGCCAAGGCTTTTGCTCTGGGCGACGTGACCAACAAGGTCCCACCCACAACCAAAGTGAACTGTTCCATCTCGGATGCAGGAGTTCAGAAGATGGTTTTGCAGCAGCGAGCAGAGAAAGATGTGCAACATTACAGAGGCTCACCTAGAAACCCTCTCAACCAACCTCGACTGCTGTCAGCCACCAAGCCTGTAATGTTGTAGACTACATTCTCTTTACTATGCAGCTGGGAAAACAACAAGTGGGTTTTAATTTATTTGTAGTTACAATTGGTGCTGCTCGTCTTGTCTTGTATCGTTTTAATGAAATGTGCCAAGCCTGAGTAGTTAAGATTAGTTTGCAGGCCAAAGATTTTTTTGTTTGGATGACTGGAAATCTTTTATATTTATGTGTTGTATCATTATTGCTGTTTACTCTTTTGTTGTTACATTACCTGAGTTGGGGTTTTTTTTGTTCCAAAAAGCCAGAACAATTGCACCTTTTTATATACAGAAAATAATACAATTTAAAAAAATAACCCTGCAGCATTGACTTGTCATTTATTAATTTCCAATACAGCAGCCAGTAAGAAAACTTTCACAAAAATAAACCAAATTCCTACATATTTTTGTCATGGGCAATATTCTTGTATCCATTAGGGGGCGATGTATAACCATTGCTGAGTTTTCACAGTTCATTATGCATATTATCTTTCATACTCTTGTGGATTTACTACATGCTCCGCGTGATGCGTTTAAGTGCCTGTACGTCCATTGTCACAGTGTTTCATTAGTTCTTCATGTTCATTACTTTTGTGTCAGTGTTTGCATTCCATGCATCCTTTTTGGCCAATTGTAATTAATGTCGTGCCCTCTTTGGTCCATATGATGCATTCAAGTTCCTGTCGTTTTGGTGCATTTGAGTCATACTCTCTTGAGAGTATTACGTTGAAAATTCTAGCCCGTATTTGTTAATGTAATGCATTTATGTGTCTTTTCTCTGCTTGGTTCTTGTGATACATTTCAAATACTGTATCACGTATTCAATAGTCTCAGTGATGCATTCATGTACCCTTTGATGTATTTGTCCTGCTCAAACACGCCTGTCTTGGCTTCCTTGTTCCCTATGTTGTGTTCCGTTGTCCCACAGCGCCTTCACTCTTTGACTTTAAGTCCTATCTTGTCCAAGTGATGTTCAAGTGTCCTACCTGCTTTGCCCCATGTGTTGCACTCAAGTTTCTAGTCTTATTTTGTCCATGTGAAGCATTCGTATTTCATGTCCCCTTTACGGTCATTATGAAAATTTGGTGATATATGTTCATTGGCCATCCCTCTGTGGTCTCCTAGATGCGTTCTAGTGTCTTTACAAATGCTGTATGTCATTTCAATAATCACGGTGATCCATTCAACTGTCGTCTCTCATCGGACCTACTCATGCCATAAAAGCATTACTCATGTGTATGTATGTGTGATGTGTTCATATGTCCTGTTCAGCTTGCTCTGTTGATGTGTCCTCTCCTTAGTTGTTTCTGTGATGCATTCAAGGTCCCTTTACTCTTTGTGGGCTGTGTTACATTTAGGTCAGTAGCCCTCCTTGCTCCATGTGATGCGTTCAAGTGTCCTGCCCTCTTTATTGCCTGCTTTGCATTCAAGCTTCTAATCTTCATTTGTGCATGTGGTGGATTCACGTGTATTGTCCCCTTTGGCCACTGTCATGCATGCAAATATGGTTTAGATCTGTTTAATGTCATCCCTTCTTTGGGCCCCTGTGATGCGTCCAAGTGTCCTCACAAGTATGGTTTCAATGAGAGATCCGCCATTTGGCCTGCTTGCTGCCCCCCTTATAGTGTCTGTGATGCGTTCAAGTGTCCTCACTAGTATGGTTTCAATGAGAGATCCGCCATTTGGCCTTTTTGCTAATGTGTGGTATGTTCACATGTCCTGCATACCTTGCTTTAATGTTGCGTTCAAGTTCCCCCCTATTTGTTTCTGTGATGTGTTCAAGTGTCCTCACATGTATGGTTTCAATGAGAGATCCACCATTTGGCCTTTTTGCTAATGTGTGATATTAGATAGTACTTTATTTATTCCGTCAGGAGAGCTCCTTCAGGAAAATGTTCAAATGTCCTGCATACCTTGCTTTAATGTTGCTTTCAAGTGCTCCCCTTATTTGTGTCTGTGATACGTTTAAGTGTCCTGCTCTCTTTGTTGTCTGTGTTGCATTCAAGTTTCTAGCCTTCACTTGGCCGCGTGATGCGTTCCTACCGGCCCTCTTTGGCCACGCCAAAGCATGCACATTTTGATTTGTTTAATGCAGGGATGTCAAACAAATTTTAGATTGAGGGCCACATGGAGAAAAATCTACTCTCATGTGGGCCGGACTAGAAAAATCCCGGCATGATAACTTAAAAATAAAGACAACTTAAGGTTGTTTTCTTTGTTTAAAAATAGAACAAGCACATTCTAAATTGTACAAAGCATAATGTTGTTGTTTTTTTTTACACTTACATGTTGCGATTAATAGTATTCTATCTATTATTTGTCGTTATTTATATATTTTTTAACAAGTTATGTGATAATGTTCATCAGTCAGTTATTTTTAATCTGTCAAGATAAAATATCAAAATCAAATTACAGTATGTTATTTATGTAGTTTGATCATTTTCCTCAATTGATCATCATGTGGTTTATTTTGTACATATGTAGCATCATATACAAAGATACAAATAATTGCTGTTGTGACATCTAGTGGACACATTTAGAATAGCAGTTTCTTTCATTCCAAAATTTAAAGTTAATTTATTATACTTAACAAACTCATCCCGCGGGCCGAAAATAAAACCTGTTTGCGGGCCGTACGTTTGACACCCCTGGTTTAATGTCATCCCTTCTTTGTTGCCATGTAATGCGTTAAAATGTCCTCACAAGTAAGGTTTCACTAATAAGAGATCTGTCATTTGGCCTGCTTGCTAATGTGTGATGTGTTCAAATGTCCTTCCCCACCTAGCCTGAATGATGTGTTCAAACGCCCCCTTTATTTGTGTCTGTGATGCGTTCAAGTGTCCTCACAAGTATGGTTTCAAAGAGAGATCTGTCATTTGGCCTGCTTGCAAATATGGAATATGTTCAAATGTCCTGCATACCTTGCTTCAATGATGCTTTCAGTGCCCCCTTTTTTTGTGTCTGTGATACGTTCAAGTGTCCTACTCTGATCGTTGTGTTTATTGGTTTCAATGAGAGATCTGTCATTTGGCCTGCTTGCAAATGTGTGATATGTTCAAATGTCCTGCATGCCTTGCTTCAGTGATGCTTTCAAGTGCCCCCTTTATTTGTGTCTGTGATGCGTTCAAGTGTCCTACTCTGATCGTTGTGTTTATTGCTTTCAAGTTCACATCCTTCATTTGTCCGGGTGATGCGTTCCTCCTTGTCATTTCGGCCACTCTAATGCATGCACATTTTGATTAGTTTAATGACATCCCTTCTTTGATCCCCTGTGATGCGTTCAAGTGTCCTCACAAGTATGGTTTCAATAACTCGAGAACCGTCATTTGGTCTGTGCCCCAATGTGTGATGTGTTCAAATGACCTTCCCCACCTTACTTTAACGATGTGTTCAAGTGTCCACCTCTCTTGTCTGTGTTGCATTCAAGTATATCCTTCATTTGTTCGCGTGATGCGTTCATACTGGTCCTCTTTGGCCACTCTAATGCATGCACATTTTGATTTGTTCAACGTCACCCCTTCTTTGGACCCCCGTGATGCGTTCAGGTACGGTTTCAATAACCACGGAGCTCTGTCATCTGGCCCGCTCGTTCACGTGTGATGTGTTCAAGTGTCCTGCCCACCTTGCGCCAATGATGCGTTTGCGTGACCTCCCCTTGTTTGTTCGTGTTGTGTGTACGATCCAAGCGTCCTGCCCTTATTTGTGTCCGTGTTGGGGCAGGGGGCGGATAAGTTTCGATTCGGTCCTCGTCGTTCTCAGCCAATAATGTCGACGGACGCGAGGTCCGTATCTCAGCGGGCAGACATTTAAAGCGGAGACAGTGCGGCGCTGCAGCAAAGTTTCTACTAAGCCTGCGTGGTCCCCTCAAGTCTATGGAGGGCTGGGTCTCCCCGCACCCTGCAGCAGGCATCACAGTGGACACTCGACAGTGACGGCGAAAGTGGGGTTTCGTGCCCACGGAAGAAGCCAGCAGGAGACAAACATCGACTTGAGGATTGCAGGCGAGTGGAGATTTGTATTTTGCTATTTCATTTCGGGAGAAGTATGAACATGCAACAGAAGGTTTTATTTCACCCCGAAACGTGTAAGTGGGTTGTGGTGACAGCGCGTAATGGTTTGTTATTTTCCCCCCGCAAACGCAGCATGGCCAACTCCACGCGTGTCATCTGCAGTCTGCTGCTGGTCCTCGGCCTGCTGTCCTCTCCCGGGAACTCCAAGAGGAACCGAGGCTCCCAGGGCGCCATTCCTCACCCGGACAAGAACAAGCCGAACGAGTCTGAGCCCCAGCAGGTGGGCTCCGCGCCCCGACACAGGCAAGGCGCGTCCTCCCCGGCCGACGAGGTGCTGGAGTCCAGCCAGGAGGCGTTACACGTCACCGAGCGGCAGTATTTGAAGCGGGACTGGTGCAAGACGCAGCCCCTCAAGCAGACCATCCACGAGGAGGGATGCGTCAGCCGCACCATCCTCAACCGCTTCTGCTACGGACAGTGCAACTCCTTCTACATCCCGCGGCACATGCGCAGGGAGGAGGGCGCCTTCCAGTCCTGTTCCTTCTGCAAGCCCAAGCGCTTCACCAGCATGACTTTTACGCTCAACTGTCCTGACCTGCAGCCGCCCACCAAGAAGAAACGCATCCAGCGTGTCAAGCAGTGCCGCTGCGTGTCTATAGAGCTGGACTAGCCTGTTCACAACCAGGAGAAGACGACAACGCAATTCCCTTTTTTGCAGGACACATCTGGACGTGCGCCATTCCACCACCCGGGGACATTTGATTTGAATTCTCACCAAAGCCAAAAGGGACTTAAACGTTTTCTAAAGGTAATAAAAACACGATAGAAATGTTTGTTTCTTTTGTGCTCAACTTTCTCAATAAACTTCAGCCCTAAATCAATCAATATTAAACATACAATGTATTTTTTTATTTACCCTTTTAAAGGCATTTTGTTCAGATCATGTCACAGGCTTGAATTAGTAAAACTTTATCATCACATTGTTGAGTTAAAATAAATACAATAAAAACATTACTTGTTTGGTATATTTTATGTTTAGAGCTGAAGTTAACAGAGATTTGAGCCCGAAAAAAGTGTGTGTGTGTGTGTGTGTGTGTGTGTATATATATAAAATCTCCATCCATTTTCTATCGCTTATCCCTTTCGGGGACGTGGGGGGTGCTGGAGCCTATCTCAGCACCAATTGGGCGGAAGGTGGCGGCATACACCCTGGACAAGTCGCAACCTCCTCGCAGGGCCAACACGTATAGACAGACAACATTCACACTCACATTCACACACGAAGGCCAATTTTGTGTTGCCAATCAACCTATCCCCAGGTGCATGTCTTTGGAAGTGGGAGGAAGCCGGAGTACCCGGAGGGAACCCACGCAGTCACGGGAGGACATGCAAACTCCACACAGAGAGATCCCGAGCCCGGAATTGAACCCAGGACTACTCAGGACCTTCGTATTATGAGGCAAACGCACTAACCCCTCTTTCACTCCGCTGCCATATATATATATATATATATATATATATATATATATATATATATACGTGTGTACTGTATATATACGAATGTATGTATGTATACATGTGTATGTATATATACAAATATATTTACATATATATACGTTTGTATGTATGTATATTTATGTATATATGTATTTGTGTGTATATATGTGTATATACATATGTATACATGTATATATGTATATATGTGTATGTATATATACGAATGTATGTATATATATATATATATATATATGTATGTATGTATATTTATGTATATATGTATTTGTATGTATATATACAAATATATTTACATATATATACGTTTGTATGTATGTATATTTATGTATATATGTATTTGTGTGTATATATGTGTATATACATATGTACACATGTATATATGTATGTATGTATGTATATATGTGTATGTATATATACGAATGTATGTATATATATACTTATGTATGTATGTATATTTATGTATATATGTATTTGTATGTATATATGTGTGTATACATACATATGTATGTACTGTATATGTGTGCATGTATGTATGTATGTAATCCAATATTATTGTATGCCCTTTGAAAAATGAATTATTTTTATTGTCCTGTTTGGCTTTGAGGTATTGTCTTATACCTTCCAGTGTCGTACACCTGACATACAATTTTTTTAATTTAACATGAAAAAAAAAACACTTAAGAAAACTCATGTATAAAGTAGCACAAAAAAAAATACAACAAAGATTTACTGAAAGAACAAAAAAGTAATTATTTGTCCGTAAATGATTACATTTATTTGTATAAATGAGCAAAAAAAATCACACTTGGAAGGCGTTTTGAATGAAGAAGCATGTTTGACGCAACAAGAAATCACTAAGTTTGTTTCCACTGTGTGGAATTGGAAGGATCAACACCAATTCACCTTTTTAAAAATACATTTAATTTCAAGGATCTTTTTAAATCAGCAATTTATGCCACTTTGGATGTCGTCCTGTAATGTTTCAAAAATGTACAGGGGTGCAAGATTAAATGGTTATTACATGTAAATGATTTTGAATGTATTCCTTTGATTTAAGTTATCCCTGAAAATGTAAAATAAATGGATGCTGCAATACTACGCATTCTATTTTATCCTCCTGAGACCCAGACACAATGCATCAAATAATGTATATATATATATATATGTATATATATATATATATATATATATATATATATATATATATATATATAATGTTTTAATCTGTAATTTTATCTGATTTATAATTTTGACTTGTTAAAAAAATGAAAGAAGCATTTACAATTTCCATCCATCCATCCATTTTCTACCGCTTATTCCCTTTTGGGGTCGCGAGGGGCGCTGGTGCCTATCTCAGCTACAAAGTTATTTACCTTCATTTCTATAGTTATTTAACATTGAAAAAAACACTTTTTTTAAAAGTCTCATTGGAATATTTATTGCAAGAAGCAGTTTTTCTTTGGAATTATTTAATGTACTTCATAATTTTCTCTGACAACGTCGTGGTCATGAATCCTCATGCGTCCACTACAGTGGACATAGTAAAAGAGTGTTCTTACAATGTCCGCAAAACATTTATGTTTAAAAATCACACTTTTTTTTCTTCTTTTTTTATTTTTTTTTTTATACAACTACTCGATACATTAGATAAGTCCCATAAAACATCTTTGTCAGTATGGTGGCTATTTTGAGATGCTATCTTCAGATTAGATGAAATTGAATTGTCCAGCAGTGTTTGAAATAAGGCTTGTCGCTTACAGAGGACAAACATGCAAGTGTTTGTCCGTCAGGAAATTGATATACAAACATAACAAAAACAATAATTTTAGATGGTTACTCCAAACAAACAAAAAAAGTTATAAATGGATACTCTTAAAAGCAGTAATGTAATATTGTTGGATGGTATTTTGCTAAAAAAAATCTTTATGTACTGTGATGCAACTTAGCTATACTATATTTACAAATACAATCACATGTACAGTCAAGCCAACTGTAGCTATAATCATAAAATGTTGATATATTAATCAATATTGAGCATTTTTATATATTTTGTATCATAATTCTGCAGGCATATATATGTAAAAAATACTACATGGTTTCCAATGAGGATAAACAGTTTTCATAAGTGATGTAATGGACTTCCTGATCAATGCAAAGTAGTACAGCTATAAGTAGTAGTGATAATATGCACATTTGTCCGTATATTTTTTTCACCTGTTTATCTTCACATTCTTAAAACCTGAGTTGTCTAAAAAGGAGCTGAGTAAGTTCCACATCGTTTAATAACTCTAGCCACTTTTTAAAAGTCTTTTAGGAAATGTTTATTTTTTTTTTTAAGTAGTTCTCAGTTATTAAACCACAGATAGATTCAATGTTATGGCATAATCTCAATAGAGCATCCAGAAGTTTATTGTTGAAATTTAAAACAATTCCATTTCGTTGCAGAGCTGCTATACATTCGACTCTTGTTGTGGTATTGATTCCAGTTTTGCAGGATTTGGATTTTCATACAAAAAATGAGTGGCACAGACTTTGCAGGGTAAAAAAAAGTGAATTGGACATGCATCGTTTTACATCACTCTGTCTGAGGGATCATAACTATCTAATGCTTAAATATTCACAACCCTGTACTATAGAATGAAGGCCACATGCAAGTAAAATATAAACCTTTGTTGTCTGATGCTGTACATAAAATACACACTTCCCTACATAAATAGACTTTTTATCTTAAATGAGAAACACAACAAAAATATTGCCTTACTTTACAACCCTGCATGACAAAGAGGGGGCAATAGTGCTGAGCAAAACAAATAGTTACTCTACAAAGGGCTTTAATCGCGCTACACAACACAACCATTGCAAGCAGAAAAGTGCTCTAAAGGTGTACCTGTTTAGCGTTTTTAAAATTGCCATTGCATTTTCCTTTTAAATGATGAGTTTGTAAGATGAGCCGCACACTTTCAAATGTCACAGCCTTCTTAATTAGCTGTTGCAGTGTCATCAGTGGAATAAGCGAAAACAAGATATATTGTGCACTTTACATCCACTCCTCATGCTGGTTACACAATGCTGTGGGATGGCACTCACACATTCTGGAGGTATATTCTCTGATGGCAAACATTGTCGCCTTGGAGGATGGACTTCAGTCCCACACCGTGTAATTATGAGATTGTCTTTGATGAGGATATACATTGTTTTTCTTTCCAGTGATGGACATGCCGTCCCACAGCGTGACATTGATTGTCGGGTAATTGCTATTTGGTACAAAAAGTGAAGATTTTGCACATGCACCATGAGATATCATTAAAAATGGAAATAAAAATAAATGTATTACAGCAGAAAAATAATCTACCAAACCGCGTTTGGCTGGCCGGAGCTCTTCAGAAGCAAAGTGTCTGTTATTGTGCAGCATGATGTGACCAACAGTTATGTTTACCTCTTCTTCTGTGCGTCATATTTACATGCGTGTAGAAAGAAGTGAAGGATGGAAAGAAACTGACTACACTTAAAAGGATGTTGGGTTGCTGTGTTTCCCACAGTACTGCAATCTACTTGTGGTGGTGGTGGGTTGGTTGATGATGTAATAGACTCATGTTACAATCATCAAAGTTGCATAATTGGCCATAACACATTTTGCAAAAAGTAAGCGCAAAATATGAAATTAAAAAAATAAATACAAACTCTCCTTTTGTTTCTTTTCGTTTTTATGTCACAGGACTGAGCTGCCTTTGAGTGCTTTTGAAAGGGGGGAGGCTGCATAACTTGGAGCTTGTTTAAAAGAGAAGAGAGCGCTCTCATTTAGCGCGGGGCCAATCAACCTATCTCCAGGTGCATGTCTTTGGAGGTGGAAGGAAGCCGGAGTACCCGGAGGGAACCCACGCATTCACGGGGAGAACATGCAAACTCCACACAGAAAGATCCCGAGCGCAGGATCGAACCCAGGACCTTCGTATTGGCAACACTAAATTGGCCCATAGTGTGTGAATGTTGTCTGTCTATCTGTGTTGGCCCTGCGATGAGGTGGCGACTTGTCCAGGGGGTACCACGCCTTCCACCCGAATGCAGCTGAGATAGGGTCTAGTACCGTCGCGACCACGAAAGGAACAAGCAGTAGAAAAATGGATGGATGGATATGCTCCTAACCGCAAATTTAAAGACTTTTAAGACCTCTAAACGGAAAAAGGAAGACAATATCTCGGCAATCCGCCTGTTTTACGTAATAAGTTGAACTTTACAATAAATGTTAATGTATGGATATGGATATGGCATTTTGAAAACACAAGCCAAATTAAATCATATTAACATAGAGTATATCCGCATAATTAGCGTTATTTGAAATATTCTGATCCACTGTAACTATTGCCAGTGATTGTTTCCATGAGAGAGACCAGTGATCATCGGCTGACTTCCAAAAAGTAGACAATATCAAAATGACACTTTGAGAGGAACAGCGAAGAACATTGTTGTTCTGAGGAGACGTGCGTCATGCATGAGTGGGTTTGGGAGCGTGCCGAGTGGAGCCGGCAGGCGTGATAACCAAAAAACTAGGGTGGAAAAAGTAAAAAAAAACTAAACAAACTACCACACTCACATAAAAGGAAGCCCAAATAAGCAACTACAAAAAAAATTCCGGACTATAAGCCGCTACTTTTTTCCTACACTTTGAACCCTGCGGCATATAACACGGTGCGGCTAATTTATGGATTTTTCTTCACTGATGGCCATGATAAAAAGTAAAAAAAAAAAGAAAATGCACTGTGTTTTATTGTTTGTGCTATGGTGCCATCTTTTGGACGAGTTTGCTCAGTCCACACTCATTTACCAGTAGTGCTTTTTTTTTTAACAAGAAGTAGGGCACCATTCAATCTTCTAGCTTTTATACTGACTAAACCACGTGTGATGTCTGTAGGAGTGTTTTCATGCATTCTTTGTACGTGCTATCGTAATGTAATGGCTTTGGCATTGTTAGCATTAGCTAATATGCTAACACTTTTACAACTGTCTGTGTTAGTATTATCATCTTACAATGGCATTCTTTTTGTATTGTTTGAATTTCACACATTCCTCTGTAAATTCACCAAAAACGTCAGCATGGAGTTATTCAGTCTGTCTAGCTAATTGGAGAGCTAGCTTCAGCAGCAGTGGATCCATGACAATTACTTCTGTTTTTTTTGATCAGCCGTTTTACTGCTGTGTTTCAGACACCATTTGGAAATAAACATTTCCAAAAAATTTCTGTGTAAATAACTAATTTCGTAACGAACATCTATATATAAGTGCGGCTAATATATAGAAAAATATTTTTGTCCCCTAACATTTAGTGGGTGCGTCTAATACACCAATTTGCCCCATAGTCCGGAAAATATGGTACATGTTCAAGAACAACCACCCGACTCACAATATTGGCATGCAACTTTGGAAAAAAAACATAACAAGCCCAAATTTTTATAAGTGGATTTGGCAACACTGTTTAATATATCTCTTTCTAACTCTAAAACCACAACACCTACATGTAGCCTTGTAGTTCTTAAATAAGACCTTCCCCCCAAAAAGTCTTCTTGTAAATTCCTTAATCATACTGCTGTTTTAGAGCAGGAACTGTTCCCTCGTGCGTTTTTGCATCAGGGACCTAACTGGGTAGCTAAAGGGTCTTTTGGAAGCAATATTGCATTGTTCCCAGTTATTTATTTATACACCATTTAAAAAGCGTCAACAATACTCCATTTACACTTTGTGACTTGAATATTAACCAAGTATTATCGAAATTGTTATTATAAGCGCAAACACAGACAATCTATTTATAGCGGCGCCATGATCACAATCTTGTTTGCCGATATTGACATCAACGAGTGGTCTGCTGCTTCCTTGCTCCCTGGAAGTTTATTTTAGATCATAAATTATATCTCATTTGGACAAAAGAAGTCTGAGGCGGTATTCCAACAAGTTGGGAGACTTTGACAGCCATTTAGGGCTCGGAAATGACCAGAAAGACCCAAAAAGACGTTGAGATGATGAGACATTTTTCAGCTAAATGGGAATATATGACGCAGCAGTCGGCATCATAATGACAGCAGACTTTGTACAGTATGGGATGTTTTATTATGTTTGTTGGCTCTCATGAAGTCTGCAGTGAGCAGAAATCAGTGATGAAGAAAAAAAAAAAGCAAGTGATGCAATTTTTAAATGAATGTGCGGCGTATGTTGAAAACAAGAAAAACACGTAAATATTAAATGTTATTACGAGTGTGGCTGTTACTACATTACTTACATATTTACATCAGCTATATGAAACCCTAATGGAGGTGTTTGGATGTTTTTTAAAGGGCTTTCTTTTCATAGGCTCTGTTGTTTGTGGACTTTTGATCGCATTTATTTAATATTTAGAATGCAAAATAAATAAATACATAAATAAATAACAGCCATCGTCATGTCTCTTAATGAAAATTCCACTTTAAGGCTTTTAAACTGAAAATTGTGTTTAGGACTTTTTAATGACCCGCAGCGACATTGTGTAATGATCTGATCAAAGTCAACTAGATTCTTGGAGTTTGCAACAAACTGCTCCAGTAAGTTTGGCAAACAATCAAGAAAAGATGACACCTGTGGTTGTTCTTCTTGCCACTCATCAATAAAGGTAAACATCAGGTTAAATGTTCATGTATCTATTTCATTGGTCATCTATTCTGATATAGCCTCTTCATGAACACTGCTGTGGGATGGCACTCTCACACTCTGGAGTGATTTTGTCTTGTTGTGTGTGTGTGTGTGTGTAACTACAATTATTCCTGATAACGTGTTTTGTGTTAATATTTGTGGGTGTCTCAAAGGGAATGATTGGATTTACCTTCTTTCTAAGAGGACAAATTGTTTCGGTTTTAATAATATTCAATTATTAACCGACTCTTTGAAACACATTCATGATGGGGTCTGATTCCAGCACTGACCTATCCTGCTCTGCCTTTTTATTCTCTGGCAGACCAGGGGTGTTATGGTGTGTTTGGAAGCCAGAGCGAACAAAAAGGTATTTGTCACAGACTGCATAAGAAAATGAATAGTGAGAAACAGGAGGTTGTGTTTGGCACAAACAGACTTTTGCAGATTGTCAGCCCAGATTAGGACAGGATACACTCTCAGCTTCCGAGGAGTTAGGGAAGAACTTCATGGACGTGTCAGCTGACACAGATGTTGAACCGCCAGCTGACCCACTGAGACCTTTCACAGGCTGCACACAAGAGGTCACGCCATGCTGGATGAATGAGGTCCACCTTTGGCTTATTGGAGCCGCGCACACTTCCAGCCTTCTTTTTGTACAGCGGCACAAGCGGAACCACAACATGTCGGGATGCAGTCTTTTGTATTTTGTTGCGAGGGCGGGAAGAGGGAGGGAGGGGGGGGGGGGTCAATGTCCCCTCAACAAGTCACTCAGCTGGATGCCACGCCGGCTTGCTTCTGCCGCATTTTCTCTTTCTGCGGAGCGCACGCACACACACACACACACACACATACACACACACACACGCACGCACGCACGCACGCACGCACACACACACACACACACACACACGCAGAGTCCACAAACACACACTCAAGTAGCTGAAATGTACAAAACAGGAAGAATTCTTACCAGACTGTTGGCGTTAATCTTTTTTGTTTCCACTCGCTTTTCTGCTGTGATCTTATTGATGTTCTCTTGAGCTTCCTTCAACCTTCAAGCACACATTCATAAAACATAGGTTAACACTGAATTATGCGTACAAGCCATCGTAACAGGCACACAAGACAGTTATTATAAGGAGTACACAATGTTTTAATCTCTTCCAAGTGCAAAAAGGCAATAATATTAGTAGTTAAAACTACAAAAAAATGTTTTAAGGACACATTGTTTTTCAAGTTAAAAAAAAAAAAATCAGGATTAATTTTCTCTTTCTGTTACTACAGTCTACTTGCATTGGGGCCACGAGATACAGTGACCAATCAGAACCAGTCTGGATTTGCGTGTCAGGATTTGTGGAGCTTTGGCTGCATTTTATTGTTTCATGTTGGTAGAACACAATCCCAAAATCGATTCCATGTTGTTCTAATTCAAATGTTCCATTAAACAAAATGTAAAGATGTTTCTCATGATCAATCAGGTGATGAAGTAACTTGAAATGATTTAACAGTCTTTACCCGATTGTAGCTCAGATAGGCACCAGCGCCCCCCGCAACCCCAAAGGGAATAAGCGGTAGAAAATGGATGGATGGATACTGTGATATAAGTATATAGGATATAGGAAAAGTTAACCACTGTACAGGGGTGGCAAAATAAACTAGAAAAGTTCCTTCATTTTAGTCATTCACTTTATATGTGACATATACATGTACATCCCTATATTTACATGCATAGACTTTACTTCTAAATATTGTTGATGATGATAGCTTTCAGCCAAATTCAGTATACAATAAAATCTTACAATAAAATTAGTCCCAATTCAACTCCCCCTAAAAACTATTGCACAATGTTGTAATTTATTGAACTGCACCTTTATGTGAAACTAAAATAGTTGAAATACTAATATTTAACATTTAAGTGTCACTTTGTATGATAATTTATTATTGATTTGTCAGGTGTTTTTTCCCCTAAATTTTCAACTTCCAAATTAAAAAGGATGGAGGGGCCATTTAGATATTTTTCATTTTCAAAACACATTCTTTACATTGATTTTTTTAAAGAATGTACAACAGCCTGTATGTCAACTTTTTGTGTTATTAGCATCAATGTTTCCTCCTTACATCACTTATGCTTGGTCTTTATTTCCACTTTTTATATTTTCTTTTGTAAGAGTATTTTTACAATGTGCTGAGGGCCGCTAAAAAAAATCACTTTGGAGATCCCTGACCTACCTTCATTAAAAAGGGGCTGTTTGCATACTTTCTACTTTGCTCATCTCCAGCTCGCGATGAGTGAAAGCTCTCTGGAATGTTGGACTTGATGAGATAATAAGGCAGCCTTTAAAAAACACTTGCCTTTTATGAGTGCGCCAAAAGTATTTAAAATAAAGTTAATTGTAATCAGCTGTGAGTAATGTGAGACTGGATACCCCAGTAAGCCTGGTCCCTATAATTAAACTGAAGCACATGAGTGTGTGGGAATGGTGGTTTGTCACGGGGTGATATCGGCAGATATTAGCTCAGATTGGTGACATAATTCACCATCTGATGTGCGTCGGGAAGAGCCACGATGGCACCACAACATACATAAAAAAACAACACAAAAACGACCTTTGCGCTCCCGCAGTCTCCTCCACACGTGAAGCGCTCTTGCCCTTTGGGCTGCATGTCCAGCCTAATTACAGTCTTTATCAATTCTCCCATAATGCTCAGCCTTTTACGGCCAGTGGCCTCTGTCCGCTCGCTAGTGAAGACAGTCGGCCGCCAGGAGAGTTGGTGGAATGCCCCCCAAAATGACGCCTTAGGTCAGAGGAAACATCATAAATCCTGAACCTGGAGGCCCAATAAGCTTGTGTTTGCCTTGTCTATGATGGCCTCCCTCTCTCCTCTAATTACATCCCAGCATCCCCAAATCAGCCATGTACAATTAGCTCTAATTTTACACCACACCTTCTAGTCGTTTAACAAGTATAACACAAATCTTTAATTAATCACCAATTTTAATTACATTAGTCAAATGTGTATTTTGGTCACTTTATTTAGGTGCACGTATGACTAGGAACAGTTCTCTAAACGGGGAACAGTTCTGCATTGCAAACTACAACCTGATTTTAAACTGAGCATTGAGACTGTTAGCGGGTTAGTTAGTTAGTATAATTACGCATGCCGTGAATGGCATAATTAACATAACTAAATCAGTGTATACATTTTTGTGTGAATGGGTGAATGTGACGTATAACGTGAAGCATTTTGGGTATCATGCAAGTATAGTAAAGCGCTATACAAATACAGTCCCATTCACTATTTAACGCTTCTGTACAATATACTGCTATAGTCAATGTGTGTGTGGTCTTTAAAAGCACATAACCACTGGGGACTCTAATTAGCCCTGGACAAAAACAAACGAACATTAGAATCAAAAGCTGTGGCTGTAGGCAACCTCCTGCTGTTTTTATGAACTCCCCAACATGGCAGGAGCTTAATTTATCATGAGTATCATGAGTCAACATCCAGCATCTACCTCTACACGCACTCTAAAATGATGGTGTGAAACGTTTGATTACAGAGAACTCTGTTGTATTAATGCTGGTTTATAGATTAAAACTACTGCATAGGTCAAAGCACTGTAGCAACCAATGTGATGTGCCTCTTATTGGGTGGCACTTTCTCATTTAAGGAAACGCAATATAAAAATGGGCCAAAGTAACAGAAGAAGGAAACATAAACAACGGTGTTAGTATGGCAACTTGAGTGATAAAGTAAAATTATTATTATTATTGTTATTAGTTAATCCGTCCTGTCCAGCCACTCAGGCAAATCATATTATTGATGTACAAGATGCCCATATCTGCTTTACGGATTTACTTTAAAAAGCGAAGTGTGGGATACTTTTCTTGTTGCATTATTTGTATTAGACTTAATGGAGTGTTTGAATATATTTAGGTTTTAGCGCAGTTGGAGTGGAGCAGAAGGTGATAGGAAGAAGAAAACAAAGAAGACTAAGGAGTGAATGGCGGACGGGGAACAGCAGAGAGACAACAACAAAAAACAAAAACAACATAACTACATCAGAAAATATGATACATACACATATGATACCAGTAATTGAAAAGAAAAAGAAAAACACATTAGTATAGTGGATAGTAATAAAACCATAATGACAATGAACAATATTGCACTACAATTGAAACAATATTAATACCAATAGAAATAACACTATTGATAATGAATGGTAAATGGGTTGTACTTGTATAGCGCTTTTCTACCCCTTTTTAAGGAGCCCGAAGCGCTTTGACAGTATTTCCACATTCACACACATATAATAATAACAGTATTTACCTCAATCATCATCAGTATTATCACTTGAAATGCAACAACACATTTAATGAATAAATGGATTACAAGTCAACCTTTTCAATTGTTATGGTAAAATAGTTTAACTTTAGCAGTGTGCTGTGTTTTATGTTATGTGGGCGTGTAGTTGTAGGAGTGTGATTGTGTACACATGTATGAGTATGTGTTTGCCGAACCGTGTTTGTATGCATGTATGTACTGTGTGTATATGTGCAAGTATGATTGAACTTTCACAGTATCATGTTAGACCCGCTCGACATCCATTGCTTTCGGTCCCCTACAGGGGGTGGGGGTTGCCCACATTTGAGGTCCTCTCCAAGGTTTCTCATAGTCATCATTGTCACTGGCGTCCCACTGGGTGTGAGCTTTCCTTGCCCTTATGTGGGTTCTTCCGAGGATGTCGTAGTCGTAGTGGTTTGTACAGTCCTTTGAGACATTTGTGATTTAGGGCTATATAAATAAACATTGATTGATTGATTTGTTTGTACTGTACAGTTTTCAGTGTCCATGGGCATATGCAAGTACAAACCCCGTTTCCATATGAGTTGGGTAATTGTGTTAGATGTAAATATAAACAGAATACAATGATTTGCAAATCCTTTTTAACCCATATTCAATTGAATGCACTACAAAGACAATATATTTGATGTTCAAACTCATAAACTTTATTTAAATTCTTCCAAATAATAATTAACTTAGAATTCATGGCAAAAACTCAGACATGGGAGGAGTTCGGGGAAGCCATGTAAAACAACTTCTGGACGGTTTTGAAGCGATTCTGGACCACCATTCGAAGCCTCAGGAAGGGGAAGCAGTGCAATGTCAACACCGTGTATGGTGGGTATGGTGTTCTGCTGACCCCGACTGTGGATGTTGTGGATCGGGGGAGGGAATACTTTGAAGACCTCCTCAATCTTACCAACATGCCTTCCTATGAGGAAGCAGTGCCTGGCGAATCTGTGGTGGGCTTTCCTATTTCTGGGGCTGAGGTTGTCGAGGTAGTTAAAAAATTCCTCTGTGGCAAGGCTCCGGGGGTGGATGAGATCCGCTCGGAGTTCCTTAAGGCTCTGGATGCTGTGGGACTGTCTTCATTGACAAGACTCTGCAACATCGCGTGGATATCGGGGGTGGTACCTCTGGATTGGCAAACCGGGGTGGCTTAAGAAGGGGAACCGGAGGATGTGTTTCAAGTGTTGTAGGATGACACTCCTCAGCCTTCCCTGTAATGTCTATTCAGGTGTACTGGAGAGCAGGCGACGCCGGATAGTCAAACCTCGTATTCAGGAGGAACAGTGTGGTTTTCGCCCTTGCCAGCTCTATATTCTCTTCAGGGTCCTTGAGGGTGCATGGGAGTTTGCCCAACCAGTCTGTGTACCCTGTGGGGAGTGCTCAGAGAGTACGAGGTAACGGACTGTCTTATTGTGGCAGTATGCTCCCTGGATGATCAGTGTCAAAACTTGGTCTGCATTGCCGACAGTAATTCGGACCTGATTGCTTTTGATGATTTTATGGACCGTAGATGGTAAAATCCCTAAATTCCTTGCAATAGCTCGTTGAGAAATGTTGTTCTAAAACGGTTTGACAATTTGCTTACAAAGTGGTGACCCTGACCCCATCCTTGCTTGTGAATTACTTAGCATTTCATGGAAGCTGCTTTTATACCCAATCATGGCACCTACCTGTTCCCAATTAGCCCGCACACCAGTGGGATGTTCCAAATAAGTGTTTGATGAGCATTCCTCAACTTTATCAGTATTTATTGCCACCTTTCCCAAATTCTTTGTCACGTGTTACTGGCATCAAATTCCAAAGTTAATGATTATTTGCACAAAAAAAAAAATGTTTATCAGTTTGAACATTACAAATGTTGTCTTTGTAGCATATTCAACTGAATATGGGTTGAAAATGATTTGCAAATCATTGTATTCTGTTGATATTTACATCTAACACAATTTCCCAACTCGTATGAACACGGGGTTTATATATATAGTGGCCAGTCTAAGACACACCTGTGCAATAGTCATGCTGCTTAATCAGTATCTTGATGAGCCACACCTGTGAGAGGAATAGGTATTTTGTGTGAATAATAAAAGTTTTAGATGTTTAAATTCAATTCATGAACATGGGATCAAAAGCAAGGGGTGAATTTATATTTTTGTTCAGTATCGTTATTTTAGTGACAGATTTACTAAAGGTTTGCATGTATTCAAACACTTGATTGCAAATGCACAGCTGACCTACTAAGCTAAAGTACAGAAGTTTGCATCTCTTAAGTGTGCAAAACAGAGAGCACAATCCATGCACAATTCATCCACCATCCATTTAGCATGTCTGTCTTCATGTATATGCACACTATATGCTGATTACCAGAACGCTCACAATACTGGGAGAAATATGCAATGTGAATTATCAAGACTAGAGCTGTTCTACGGCTCTGGTTTTGCTTCTTTATTTGGCACGTCTTTAATGCTTGTGCAAACTGGCACAGAAATTAGTCGCGCTGCAATGATGGATGATTGAGAGAGATAATATTCCACCTGTATGTGTGCATCAACATATTTGTATGTGAAAAATGAAAATATTTGATATATTGTCTATTCAGCAATGACATTTTATAATTTTACAGCAGCTGATCGACTTTAAGAGAAATTGCATTTCTGGGGGGAATCTTTCCTTACATTCACGGTACCTCTGTGAGAAAAGAACACATAGATTTTCTTTTTTTAAATGCATTCTAAGTCATAATATGCGGCAAGTACATGGCGGCTAACAATGAAACTAATGGGAGTTAGCCTATTAAGCCCTCTAAAAACATCTAAAAGCCCCCAACAATACTCTAATTACAGGTCTTGACCTGACCTGAATATTTTCTAACTATTATCAATATTGTTATAAGCGCTAACACTTAATAACTATTTTTAGCGGTGTCTTGATAATAGCAGCTATTGATATACTGAGCTGGTAAGCTGCTGCATCGCCTCTGTGTTGGTGAAAGTTAATTCTAGATTATAAATCAAGAGTTTCACTTATATAGTAGAAGGTTGCAGTCATAAACTGAGGATGGGCAACTTTGACATTCAACTAAGACGTGAAAGATACAAAAAGAAACTTGTTTGTGCCCAACTTTAAAAATATGTTAATATTACATGTAGAGCTGTCCGATAATGGCTTTTTTGCCGATATCCGATATTCCAATATTGTCCTACTCTTAATTACCGATTCCATTATCAACCGATACCGATATATACAGTCGTGGAATTAACACATTATTTTGCCTGATTTTATTGTGATGCCCCGCTGGATGCATTAAACAATGTAAGAAGGTTTTCCAAAACAAATCAACTCAAGTTATGGAAAAAAAAAGCCAACATGGCACTCACATATTTATTATTGAAGCCAAAAAGTGCATTTTTTTTTTTTTAACATGCCTCAAAACAGCACCTCAGAATATTTGGGACATGAGAGCATGAGGAGGTTGAGGTGGGTGAGGTTGGTGGGGAGGAGGTTGAGGTGGGTGGGGAGGAGGTTGAGGTGGGGAGAAGTAGGGGGTAGCGGGTGGTGTATATTGTAGCGTCCCAGAAGAGTTAGTGCTACAAGGGGTTCTGTATATTTGTTTTGTTGTGTTTAGGTTGTGTTACGGTGCGGATGTTCTCCCGAAATGTGTTTGTCATTCTTGTTTGGTGTGGGTTCACAGTGTGGCGCATATTTGTAACAGTGTTAAAGTTGTTTATACGGCCACCCTCAGTGTGACCTGTATGGTTGTTGACCAAGTATGGTTTGCATTGACTTGTGTGTTTGAAAAGCAGTAGGTATTATGTGATTGGTCCGGCACACAAAGGCAGTTTTATTTATTGGCGCTGTGTACTTATCCCTAAGTCCGTGTACCACTCCGTACAGCGGCGTTTTAAAAAGTCATACATTTTACTTTTTGAAACCGATACCGATTATTACCGATATTACATTTTAAAGCATTTATAGGCCGATAATATCGGGAGCCTGATATTATTGGACATCTCTAATTACATGTTATTATGAATGTGCCTGTTAGTATATTACATGTACCGAATAGTAACAGTATAAAACATTGATGACTTTTGCTGGCATTTTTTTTCACAAGTTAGCATGCATAAAAAATGTGTTCTTGTCTTATGTAAGGATTGTGAATGATGGACACAATTCCAAAAAAGTGCAGTTTTCAGTTAATGAGCTGATCAAAACTAATGTCATCAATTAATTTTAGTGTCTACTAGCATTTCTTTTTTGGTGTCAGTTTTTTCACATAGCTGTATTAACAACATATCTTCTATAGGAAAAAACTTCCTGCGACATGCAATTTCATGCATTCTTGCATGCATTTCTGGATCATTCCACACACACCATCACAACACTGCACTTTCAGTGGGTTGTTATTTAGATTGCTTTTCAGTGTTTTCTACAAAAGATGGTACATGTTATATTTGTGAGTGAGGTGCATATCAAAAACATGATGAATCATCACAAGTTGGACCAGATGATGCCATAAATGTAGAGGATAATGAGTGTCTCCATGGCGAAAGTTTTTTATTCAAATAGGGCGGCCAGCACCAATTTAGCACTTGTTATCAACTGTACATACATACCAAGTAAATTGCTAGCAACACAACCACTAATAATACATACCATTTTATAGTTTGCATGCGATACTTATCACATATTAATTGGATCTTAGTAGACCAGGCTCTTAGTGATTGCTTTTGCAATGATAGAGAATATTGTTCCTGATGACATTGGGTATATTGTATACACAGTACGGCATGCATACAGTTTTAAGAAGTACTCCACCGGCAAACTTGCTGGCGAACAAAGCGACTCACCTCTCTTTTGAGATGTTCTTGCTTTGTCGTATCCAAGCGTTCTTGAAGTCATTACAAAACTCATACCAGAGCATAAAGACGTAATTCGGCGTCACATCTTTGTCTCCTGGCTTTGGCTTTATCCCAAAGTACTTCACCATCTCCCTGAAACTGTCGGAGTAAAAACAAAGTTGACAATGTGAACATAAAGTTATGCATTAGTTAACTATTCCAGACAGGCTGCTGAGATTGAAGCCCCGTTTACATGAAGCTAATCCAGGGTAAATCCCCCCTTACCTTATAGGTGTCCACTAGAGATGCGCGGTTTGCGGATAAACCGCGGGTCGGGCGGGTGACATGACGAAAAAATAGATTTTAAATGGATTCGGGCGGTTGGCAGTTGAACCATTCGGAAATATTTAATATACATAGTTCAGGGATCGGCAACCTTTACCACTCAAAGAGCCATTTTGACTCGTGTCACAAAGTAAAGAAGACAATAGGAACCGAAAACATTCTCGCGAATACCTGCTGACAATCAGCCAGATAAGAAGATTAAGGGTGTGCTATGAAGCCATTGCCTTTGACGCCTGCTACAACATGTACACACTGCCTGCCAGTCCAGCAACATGTTGTATGTGGCTTCCGCAGACACACACACGACTGCAAGGCATATTGGGTGACACATAGTACACTGATGGTTGTGATATAAACAACTTTAACACTTTTACTACTATGCACCACACTGTGAAGCCATACCAAACAAGAATGACAAACACATTTCGGGAGAACATAGGCACCAGTGCCCCCCGGTGATCCCAAAAGGAATAAGCGGTAGAAAATGGATGGATGGATGGATCCTCACAGTAACACAACATAAACGCAACACAACAAATACCCAGAATCCTTTGCATCCATGAATATTCCTGACTATATTTTACACCCCCCCCGGGGGGCGCTGGTGCCTATGTTCTCCCGAATATTCTTGTTTGGTGTGGCTTCACAGTGTGGTGCATAGTAGTAAAAGTGTTAAAGTTGTTTATATCACAACCATCAGTGTACTTTGTATCACCCAGTATGCCTTTCAATCTTGTACGTGTATCTGCGGAATCTGCATACAACATGTTGCTGGACTGGCAAGCAGTTTGTACATGTTGTAGAAGGTGTCAAAGGCAATGGCTTCATAGCACGCCCTTATTCTCGTTACCTGGATGAGCACCAGCAAATAATCGCGAGAATGGTTGCGGCTCCCATTGTCTTCTTTACTCTGTGAAACGGTTCAAAATAGCTCCTTGGGTGGTAAAGGTTGCCGACTCCTGATACATAACAACGGGCGGGTGGCGGGCGGTTGCGATTTTGATAAAATGTTGGTTCGGGTGGATTGCCTATCCGCGCATCTCTAGTGTCCACACACAACAATGCCATCATTTAAAGACCCCCGCCCCTGTACGTCTGCCGGCGCAACACGACCTAGTACGCATGCGAGAAAAGAAAAAAAAGCGTCCATTTGCTTTAAGCTCTCCAGTAGATAACGTTACTTCACTGTGAAGTTATTTAAAAGAGCTACAGTATATTGTAAATAGTTTTCTGTGCATTTTACATTTGTTTGCTGTGTTTTGTGTGCAAGTTTTTAAATTAAAATGTATTTCCTTTGAACAATATCCAGTGTTGTGGTATTTCAATTGACTACAATCCAGTGTGCTTTGGGGCCCTATCGTCGTGACTCACACCTGAGCCATAATAAATTAATAAAATCTTTAATCGACATGAGAAAGTAGACAATGTGATAAATTGTTTGGGCCAGGAGGGGATGGTTCCATCTTTCAGCTGCGCGCTAATGGCGGAGTTAGCGAAGATGCGGGCATCATGCACGGTGCAGGGCCATTTCACAGTCACATCCATAAAGCAATATTTGTAATCACACACGGTCTATCACGATCACAGGAAGAATTCTCTTAAGGTATTGATGTGTGATTTCCAAAAGCGCCTGTACATGGAGAAGAAGGAGAAACACGACATGTCTGGATGACTCGCCTCAAGCATTGTTATGAAGCTGGCTGTGGCGCGTTCTTTCGATGTTACTTCCTGTGTGGGGCGCGGACGTTCTGGCGTCACTTCCTGTGTGGGCAGGGTCTTTCTAGTGTCACTTCCTCTCCAAACCCACTTTGTAAATGACAAATGAGTCCATACAAAGCTAAGTGCCGGAGATTCATGAAATACACGGCTGACTTACCCGTGTAAAAATGGGGCCGAGGAGGGGAACCTTAAATCTCCCGTCCAAAGGCAAAACCCAGTAACTCAATTTTGGTCAAAACTGAGCTGATAATAATTTTGGAGTTCCTAGGTGATATGCTTTACATTAGTGTATGCGATATTGTAATTTGTTCCGTAAGTAAGCTGTTACGCGCATGGCAGGACCTAGCAACTACTACATAACCGCGTAGATACAACAGAAAAACCTAGTATCTCAAGGGACCAATCGGAGCTTCTTTGTCAGTCGCCTTATTGTCTTTAATGAGACATTTGCACGAATGGGGGCCGGCGGTCAACCTGATTATGTGATATTATGGCACGAGGGGATATTTGGAAGATTGGCCCAGGACGTTGCAAGCACCTTCATTAAATGTATTGTTCTTGATTCTTCCCCTTGCATACTCTTTTGGGCAGATAACTGTGGAGGTCAAAATAAAAACTGGACGCTGTACAATGTGCAAACGCAGAATGGGGCCCACCCGAGATTGTGATAAAATATCTGGAGAAAGGGCACACGTTCATGAGAGCAGATTCAATCCATGGCTCAATCAGCAAGAAAATGAAAGCTCAAGAAAACATCTATACGTTTGATGACTTTGTAGATCTTTGTAAGACAGCATCAAGATAGATTGGTTTTCCTTTGTTTTCTCAAAATCAGCTAGAAGTGAGTTACTAGGTTTTGCCTTTTGACGGGAGAAATTATGGTTTAGTGTGGCTGAAAGGGGGCTTAAGCTGAATAATTATTTGTTTAAGGGGTTAAACAACTTAGTGTAGACATGGCCTGAGTCTCTTTGTCAAAAATAACTCACTTTATAAAAAAAATAAAAAATAAAAAGACGTGTAAAAATTATGGATTTGGAGTCAGACAGAGGCGAAAAAGAGAGCTGGATGCTAGACGGTCTACTCTGCTGGGCCACGGGCAGAGCCAGTAGTAGTGGCTCCATTAGCACATTGACCCCACATTCTGCAGTAGACCGAGACATCCAAGACACACACGCGCACAAAGCACATAATATTGTCTTTACTAGTAGACAATTAGACAAATGTGAGCGCAAAGAGTCCACTTTGATTAAACATGTTTTCTGGAACTACAGTTTGATGCGATTGTAACCAAATCTGAAATCTTGGTAAGACTTTTCACACACAGGCAGGAAAAGAAAAAACCTGCTGCTTCAGCTCGCCTCTGACCCAAACATGAAAGACATTTTCTCGCTAGGCCTGTCAAAGCGTTGCTAAAAGGAGGCCATGATTCAAGAGATGCTCCCTTGTCCCACACTGACTGACACTCAGAGATTCTGACCTCCAGATGCAAGGTGGCTTTCGCGACGCTGATGTAAGACATGTTCACTTGTAGGGAAATGGCGGACTATGCTGACCAGTTGGAGAATAAGTGAGCTTGGCTCGAGCCTGCTTTCTGTGTCATTTTGCTAGGATGCTCCGAAAAAAAAGGACTGTAGAAATTATTCCAGACTATCCAAAAATTTGTTTAGACTGTGCAAACTGAGGTTGTTTTAGCTTGCCGTGTTGCACCAGGCAAGTTGTGGTCCTCTCCTGACCCTGGGTCACAGTGTCAAACCAGGCACAAATCAAGCAACATTCGCTTGCCTTTTACTCCCTGGCGCTCATGCAACAAGCCGATACACAAAGCTTCACTCGAAACAGATGCAAACACGCACACACATGTGCATATACCTAAAAAATATAAACAAAACCAAGCAGAATTTGTGGAGCCCTGTACACTTCACACATGTAACAGTACTGAATTTGTGTTATCCAGGCTGATGATGATGTTGCCGTGCGAGACTTTGCTGCAGCATTCCTAGCTGACAGCTATATGAAAAAAGACCATTACGAAACCACAAGAATCACGATATATTTGGACAGACAGGCCCGCATTCCTTTGTTTTTACAGTAGAAAATATGGACGTAAATAAACTGTGTTGTCGGCTGAGTTGGACTGAACTCCTGACATGGTTTTGTCGGAAAGAAATGACTAAAACACACATACAGCACGAACGGTTTGTAGATAATAGATTGTGTGCCAAATGAAATTGAGCATGGAGATTTTGAAGGAAACTCATGGATTAGTGAGCTCAACCAAGAACCACATCAATATTTGCTTATATTACTACAATATATTATTTGTACATTATACAGAAGGGCATTAATTTAAGAACCTCTCATTCCACAAACTTTTCGATTTACGTACCACAGACCGAACAAAAATTAGCTTTGCTTTAAGAACCTTGTCTCTAAACATTTTATCCGTAATTGTGTGTCTCGCCACGCAGCCATTTTGTGCCAGAAACACAGCCATTGTGGGGGGGCTGATCGCCCATTCAGTCAGCACAGCAAAGTATCACTGTGTTTAATGCTACTTAACTGTTTTTTTTGTTGACAGTTTTTTGTATTTTTACAGCGTTTTTCTGACTAAATATAAGTCCAAAGTAAGCAATGGACAAGCGATGTGTGGTTTGAAACATTCAGAAAGTATCCACAGCGTTGTTGACACGGCATTCCCTTCCGCCGCCTCCCTTCCGCTGCACGCAAAGAATATTAACCAACAAGATAAGGTGCATTTTATTTTGTATTCCTAATCATTAGTGAATTAGTGAATTATATTTATATAGCGCTTTTTCTCAAGTGACTCAAAGCGCTTTACATAGTGACACCCAATATCTAAGTTACATTTAAACCAGTGTGGGTGGCACTGGGAGCAGGTGGGTAAAGTGTCTTGCCCAAGGACACAACGGCAGTAACTAGGATGGTACAAGCGGGAATCGAACCTGCAACTCTCAAGTTGCTGGCACGGCCACTCTACCAACCGAGCTATGCCGCCCCTAATCATTGTAGCAACCTGGCTGCTAAAGTGAAGAAGGTGTGTGATTTCAAACTGTGAATGCACCACAAAGCTAGTGACAGTCTGTGCGCGCGTGTCGGCAGGGCGGCCTCAAATGAGGACAGTTAAGCTTTTTGTTGTTGTTTTGACTTTGTTATTCAATAGAAAGTCAATTCATCACAGCCTTGTCATGTTTGTTTGATGTTAATAGTTCAGGCACAAAAACAGAAAAAACATTTTTCTTGTTTTGAGTAAACCAATGGTTGTTGTGGAGCTTTTCACGAAACAGCCATTCTGCTGATGTGGGTTGCAATTGAATTGTTTAAAACAAGCGGAATGATAGTCTCAACTTGAAAAAAACGCACATTTATTACAAAAATTTATTTTGAAGATGTTCTACAAATTTTGCAGCAAAAACTCCAAACAACGTTTCTTAAAAAAATCTGACTAATCCTATATGTCGCCAGACTGGCCCTTAATATTTAATCAAAGTTAAAGTACCAATGATTGTCACACACACACTAGGTGTGGGGAAATTTTTCCTCTGCCAATGACCACATCCCCTGATTCACCCCCTGGGAAGTGAGGGGAGCAGTGGGCAGCAGCGGTGCCACGCCCGGGAATCCTTTATGGTGATTCAACCCCCAATTCCAACCCTTGATGCTGAGTGCCAAGCAGGGAGGCAATGGGTCCAATTTTTTTTTAGAGTCTTTGGTATGACTCGGCAAGGGTTTTGAACTCCCAACCTACCGATCTCAGGGCGGACACTCTAACCACTAGGGCACTTAGTAGGTAGATACTTTTTCAGGGTAATGTTTATTCTATCACTGTAGTGAATTAATTTCATCCAAACACCTCTTTTGGGTAATCTCTGTACAGGGGATGTGGGATTTACATTGACGCTGCATCATGATATCACTACATTGATAGCTGCATCACAAGACAACAACAGCAGAGCAAACACACGATTCAGTTCGTCATTAAGGAGAGTAGTGGCTACACACATATCCTATACATTATATCCACAGGCAATATCCATCCATCCATCCATTTTCTACCACCTATTCCCTTTGGGGTCGCGGGGGGCACTGGTGCCTATCTCAGCTACAATCGGGCGGAAGGCGAGGTACACCCTGGACAAGTCTCCACCTAATCGCAGGGCCAACGCAGATATACAGATAACACCCACACTCACATTCACACACTAGGGCCAATTTAGTGTTGCCAATCAACCTATCCCCAGGTGCATGTCTTTGGAAGTGGGAGGAAGCCGGAGGTACGCATTAATGGGGAGAACATGCAAACTCCACACAGAAAGATCCCGAGCCCGGGATTGAACCCAGGACTACTCAGGACCTTCGTATTGTGAGGCAGACGCATTAACCCTTCTCCCACCGTGAAGCCCTCCACAGGCAATAGACGGGATTTTTCCCACCACACTGTGTTGACCATTCTTGCTCTCACAGACCGTTCAGATTCATCAGGACAGCGTCTCTGTTTGGGTCCAGAAGGCAAGGTTACCACACCCTCACTGATGTCATTTAACTACTCATTATTGATGCTTTTATTTAGTTCCAATCACAGTAAATCAGACATGAAGTGAGCGAACATCAAAACTGATATTGGAAGACGTCACCAAATATCGATGCACTAAGTGGTCCTGATAGACTCGTCTGTTTGTGCCGCAAAGACAGCAGAGCAATTCAACCGTGAATTGCCAAAGTTAGGTCACTGACGCCCCTGCTTATTTCAGCAAGACAATGCCAAGCCACATTCAGCGCGTGTTACAACAGCTTGGCTTTGTAAAAAAAAGAGTCTGGCTACTTTCCTGGTCAGCCTGCAGTCCAGACCTGTCTCCCATTGAAAATGTGTGGCGCATTATGAAGCGTAAAATACGACAGCGGAGACCCCGGACTGTTGAACGATTGAAGCTTTACATAAAACAAGAATGTGAAAGAATTCCATTTTCAAAGCTTCAACAATTAGTTTCCTCAGTTCCCAAACGTTTATTGAGTGTTGTCAAGAGAAAAGGTGATGTAACACAGTGATGAACATGCCCTTTCCCAACTACTTTGGCACGTGTTGTAGCCATGAAATTCTAAGTTAATTATTATTTGCAAAAAAAAGAAATCAAATATCTTGTCTTTGTAGTGCATTCAATTGAATATGGGTTGAAAAGGATTTGGAAATCATTGTAATCCGTTTATATTTACATCTAACACAATTTACCAACTCATATGGAAACAGGGTTTGTACTTTATTTATCCTGTGAGGGAATTAAACACTCCATTTAATTAAATTAATTTGACTGAACCTTCCAGAGCAGCATCAATTTAAAAATACATTTAATACTGTGTTTTTTTATGTATTGTATTGTGATTGGAGTAACCTCTTACTGACCACTGTCTTTCAATCAATCAATCAATCAATGTTTACTTATATAGCCCTAAATCACTAGTGTCTCAAAGGGCTGCACAAACCACTACGACATCCTCGGTAGGCCCACATAAGGGCAAGGAAAACTCACACCCAGAGGGACATCGGTGACAATAATGACCCAGTGGGACGTCGGTGACAATGATGACTATGAGAACATGATACTGTGATACTGATGATACTGATGACTATGAGAACATATGAGAACATGATACTGTGAAAGATCAATCCATAATGGATCCAACACAGTCGCGAGAGTCCAGTCCAAAGCGGATCCAACACAGCAGCGAGAGTCCCGTTCACAGCGGAGCCAGTAGGAAACCATCCCAAGCGGAGGCTGATCAGCAGCGCAGAGATGTCCCCAGCCGATACACAGGCAAGCACTACATGGCCACCGGATCGGACCGGACTCCCTCCACAAAGGAGAGTGGGACATAGAAGAAAAAGAAGAGAAACGGCAGATCAACTGGTCTAAAAAGGGAGTCTATTTAAAGGCTAGAGTATACAAATGAGTTTTAAGGTGAGACTTAAATGCTTCTACTGAGGTGGCATCTCGAACTGTTACCGGGAGGGCATTCCAGAGTACTGGAGCCCGAAATGAAAAAGCTCTACAGCCCGCAGACTTTTTTTGGGCTTTGGGGATCACTAATAAGCCGGAGTCCTTTGAACGCAGATTTCTTGCCGGGACATATGGTACAATACAATCGGCAAGATAGGATGGAGCTAGACCGTGTAGTATTTTATACGTAAGTAGTAAAACCTTAAAGTCACATCTTAAGTGCACAGGAAGCCAGTGCAGGTGAGCCAGTACAGGCGTAATGTGATCAAACTTTCTTGTTCTTGTCAAAAGTCTAGCAGCCGCATTTTGTACCAACTGTAATCTTTTAATGCTAGACATGGGGAGACCCGAAAATAATACGTTACAGTAGTCGAGGCGAGACGTAACAAACGCATGGATAATGATCTCAGCGTCTTTAGTGGACAGAATGGAGCGAATTTTAGCGATATTGCGGGGATGAAAGAAGGCCGTTTTAGTAACGCTCTTAATGTGTGCCTCAAAGGAGAGAGTTGGGTCGAAGATAATACCCAGATTCTTTACCGTGTCGCCTTGTTTAATTGTTTGGTTGTCAAATGTTAGAGTTGTATTATTAAATAAAGGTCGGTGTCTAGCAGGACCGATAATCAGCATTTCCGTTTTTTTGGCGTTGAGTTGCAAAAAGTTAGCGGACATCCATTGTTTAATTTCATTAAGACACGCCTCCAGCTGACTACAATCCGGCATGTTGGTCAGCTTTAGGGGCATGTAGAGTTGGGTGTCATCAGCATAACAGTGAAAGCTAACACCGTATTTGCGTATGATGTCACCTAGCGGCAGCATGTAGATGCTGAAGAGTGCAGGGCCAAGGACCGAACCCTGGGGAACTCCACACGTTACCTTAACGTAGTCCGAGGTCACATTGTTATGGGAGACACACTGCATCCTATCAGTAAGATAAGAGTTAAACCAAGACAGGGCTAAGTCTGACATACCAATTCGTGTTTTGATACGTTCTAATAAAATATTATGATCGACAGTATCGAAAGCAGCGCTAAGATCGAGGAGCAGCAACATAGATGACGCATCAGAATCCATCGTTAGCAATAGATCATTAGTCATTTTTGCGAGGGCTGTCTCCGTCGAGTGATTTGCCCTGAAACCGGATTGAAAGGTTTCACATAGATTGTTAGACGCTAAGTGTTCATTTAACTGCTCCGCAACAATTTTTTCGAGGATTTTTGAAATAAAGGGAAGGTGAGACACCGGTCGGTAGTTTACCATTAGGTCAGGATCGAGGTTAGGTCTTTTAAGAAGAGGATGAATAACCGCTTTTTTGAATGCTAGGGGAACAGTACCCGAGGAAAGTGATAAGTTTATAATATTTAGCACTGATGGACCTAATAATACAAAGAGCTCCTTGATCAGTTTCCCAGGAAGAGGGTCAAGTAAACATGTTGTTTGTTTTATTCCATTTACACGTTGTAACAATTCCTCTAATGTTATTTCCTCAAAACGAGAGAAACTATTTTGGAGGGCAGTATCCGCCGTATATACAATCGTGTCAGTGTTAATAGAACCCCGTTGTAGCTGGGACGCATTGTCTTTAATCTCCTTTCTAATGACTTCAATTTTCTTACTAAAGAATTGCATAAAGTCATCAGCTGAGTGGGTTGAGCTACTGGAAGGAGTCCCTTGTTGGGTTAGCGATGCTACCGTACTAAACAAAAATTTAGGATCGTTTTTATTACGGTGGATGAGATCTGAGTAATAATTAGCTTTAGCTAAGGTAAGCATGCGTTTATAAGTTATTAAACCATCACTCCATGCTTGATGGTGCACCTCAAGTTTAGTCGTGCGCCATTTGCGTTCCAGCTTTCTGCATAATAATTTCTGAGCTCTAGTTTCTTTAATATATTATCCTTTATGTAGCTCACTGTAAATAAGATGTATATCAAAATACAAGAAAGCTATATAAAAAAGCCTACCTAAAAGTGTGACTGATGTCTCCATTGTGTGTAAGTATACCATGCTATGATGTAAAACATTTGCAATATATGCAACTCACTTCCTTTCCTGCTATACAAAATAGGTCAGACAAAATGTATAAAACAGTGAGTGAATCAAAAAAGTGAGGTTGTTTATGCTGCTAATACGCAAATATGTCAACAAAAACCGGTGTGAGCCTGCACCATTAGTTCTTCCTTCATTCCTACTCCCTGGCGTCTAAACTCCCAGACTCCTGGTGAGGCTGAGATATCGGGTAGCACCAGGGATGTGTTGTCTGTTTGCTTTATTAACACCATGCCATAATGTTAGCACTGCTGCTGCTGCTTTTGTGTGTTTGTGTGACCATCCCTCATCCAGCACAGATGTGAGCGCCCACCCAGGGCTCAGCGAGCCCACTGACGCCCATATTCATCAACGGCGTGTCACTTTTATGAGGTGGCTCTGTGGGAACCTTAGAGAACAAACCCCACCCAGCCGTCCACATCTCACCTTGTGCTCGCTCTACATAGCACCAGGCGGTCAGCCCCCCTATTTGGATGAAATTAAAGGAAAACTTCACTAAAAGGCAAAAGTGCAGTCAGCCCCAGGACCCTTTTGATCAATAATCCCTTCATGTTCAACACCTCCATTACAAAGGTGGCACTCAGACACGAGGGTCCACAACAAACCTACTATTGTTTATAGTTTTAGAACCGTTTATTTTCAGTCATCCGTCCACTTTTTACCGCTTGTCCCTTTTTATACACTCAAAATCTCAAGTCTAAAGCTTCCTTTCACTTTCTCCTTTCAACCGAAAAAGGTGCAACCGAACACAAAAACAATCATGCGTCTGCTTGGTTCGTCTCCATTTTTGACCGCTGTGATATTTTCCAGATACGCCATCTTCCTGAACACGAGCTTGGCGCCTGAATGTGGCTCTTACAACAATAACAAAGAAAAGTCCTGCCCGGGACAATCATAATAAAAAAGAAAATAACAAAAACTTTAGGAAGAAAGCATAGGTTTTTCTGCCCACCAAAAATGAAAATTTTAACTGTGAAGTGAATTATTATATTTATATAGCACTTTTTCTCTAGTGACTCATAGCGCTTTACATAGTGAAACCCAATATCTAATTTTTACATTTAAACCAGTGTGGGTGGCATTGGGAGCAGGTGGGTAAAGTGTCTTGCCCATGGACACAACGGCAGTGACTATGATGCCGGAAGCAGGGATCGTTTGTAGCCGCTCTACAAACCGAGCTATAACGCCCTGTGAAATGTGCATTGACTGTTTTCATAAGACAAATAACAGGAAGCTGAAATTGATTTTTTTTTTGCAAATTACACTGAAAATTTAACTTAAAAATGCAGACCTTAATCTCGAGCGCTGACCTTCACCAGGCCCTATCCCCAATAGTAAGAAAAAGTCCTGAATCCAGACGGTGATCCGGATCAGCCCCAAAATGTAAACACTTGTTTCTTATCCCATTTCTATAATGTATTGAAATTGTAGTAATTTACTGTCTTTGTCTCTGTGAGTGGAGGGTGGGGCTAATAGCACACATACACAGAAGTTGAAGCCTGTAACATAAACATTAGGTAACATAGAAAAAATAATCCGGATCAGGCCTAAAATGTGATGACTTGTTGCTTATCACATTTCTGGCATTTTCTGAAAGTTAGATGGAAATCCATCCATAACTTTTGAAGTTATCTATAGCGGAATGAAAGAAATAGAGTGAACACTTGTCTGTCATCCATCATCTTTATCTCTGCGGGGCTGCCAGCATACACACACACACACACACACACACACACACACATACACACACACACACACATACACACACACACACACACATACACACACACACACACACACACACATACAAAAAAACGTAGGCGTACGGTAACGTAGTAGAAATGATCAAAATTAGGTATAAATCTAATCAGTTGTTCCTTATTTCAAAACAGATATTTCCTGAAAGTTTTATGAAAATCACACACAACTTTTTCAGTTATGTTGATAGCCAACCAACTAACTTGGTAGTTAACAAGCCAACTGCAATGACTACATAAACTGCTGTCGGAGCTGATAACACAAACACTTAAAAATGAAATGTTCAAATGAGTGAACTTCCTCATGGGATAAATCACAATTAATAATCATATTAATTAATCATGTATAAACACAGATTATTGTAATTTCCTAAATTTTCCTAAACCCACCAAAACATAAGATAAAAATGTAAAAAAAAAGATGTGGTTTGCAAATATTGCACCAATGAACTCTCTTATTGAAGCACAGTAAGTTTCAAATAGCATCTAAAACATATTTTGAGGCAGCTGCAAGAACGCGACTAGTACATCAAAAGCAAGCAGTGGACGACAACAACGCTGATGTAGTATATCCCTGGCGATGCTGTAAACAAAAACAACACTTTTTTTTAGCAACTGTGATGAATCGTGATTTATCCAAATTCAAAAGTGTGATTAATCAGATTTTTTTTAAATAACCGTTTGACAGTCCTAAAAAGGACCCTTGTCACTAAGTTATTCTATACAAAACTGAAATGTGTTGTAGAGATGGGAATTAAAAAACAGTTGTTGTTCAGAACCTGCTTCCAGTTTATCAATTCCTTGAAAAAACGATTCCTGCGGGCGGGAACGATGTCACTACGCAACCTGCGTAATAGCTAACTTTCTAACCAGCTAATTAAAAAGCTAACTGCCATGATTCCATAACCTCCCTTCGTCATCCATATAATTTTTAGTTGCATGTTGCGTAGTGACGTCAGACAGTGAGAAACATGGCGCCCAGGCGTAGGGAACACTGTAAAGTTTGGCTATATTTGACAAAAAAAAGTTTGCAACAGCGTTACTTGCAACAATTGCAGAGTTTCTATTTCAACAAAAAGTGGAAATACGAGCGATATACTGAAAGATTTTAACTCACAGCATGCTACAACTGTAAATGAATGTGAGGTTTTTGAATCATCCCAGCAGACTCAACCATCTGCCGTAAATACAAAAGGTACTAACAAACACTGACAATCATGTTAGTGCTATTTGCCAAATTTTCAAAGCTGCTACAACCTGTTAAACTGAAATGAATGCCTTCTCATTTAGATGAGTATGACAAGAGACAGATTCTCATTACGAATGTTTCCGAGCAGTGACTAAGTTTGTGGTCGAAAGCTTGCATTCATTTGTCACTGTAGACACTCCTGATTTTCGGTAGGTGATGTTCAATTGTAGGCAGAGAACCATTGCATATTTTTCTCTTACATTGCATATTTATCATGGAGATGACAAAGATTCTTAACACTAAGTACAAACTCCCAAACAGAGACAGTGTAAGTAAATTTTAATGTAAATGTCATATTATTGTGTAATTTCACAATGTTTTATTTTGTTAGATTCTACAGACAAACATTTCACATATAATCTTTTTTTTAATGGTATGTGCCTCTTAAGACCTCACTATTGGCCTTTAAAAGGCATGTTACCTCTAAACTAAACAAAGTTTATGCTTAACCACCTTTTTGTCCCCCCCCGCAACCCCTAAAGATAAGAATCAATAAGAGAATGGATAAACAACTGAATAGTTGAGCAGAATCAAAAGTAGAATCAGAACCTAAAACAACCTTATCAAATCCCATCTTTATTGATGAGTGTCAGTGTTGGTTTACCTTTTCTGTGCAGCGTTGAGGCGATCCTCTTCAGCAGAATGCTCAGTTTGAGCTGTAAAAAGAAATAAAAAACATCTGATTAAGATTCATGGGCTACCATGAATTGATTAACGAAGACCCCGACTTAAACAAGTTGAAAAACTTATTGGGGTGTTACCATTTAGTGGTCAATTGTACGGAGTATGTACTGAACTGTGCAATCTACCAATAAAAGTATCAATCAATCAAATCGTTTTTTTGTTTGTTTTCAATGACAGCCACATCCGTAATTACCACTACTCCAGTCCAGAAGGGGGCACTGTGCCCAGTGTTTAAACCTTGGTTTTGTCAAGTGCAGATTGAAGAAGAAGAGCAGCTCTACTTTGCCCAAAGAGCACTCTTCTCTCCTAGTGACATTTAAGCACATTGTAAGGTTTTGTCCGTGATGCCAGGTGTTAGGGTGTGTATGTGTGGACTGCAAGTGGGCTTAATCATAGTGGAAGAGAGAGGATTAAGAACTAGAGGCTCCCGTGGATTCTTGCCATGTAAAAGTGTCTAAATGCAAGGCAGATGTGTGCGGCAGGCCAGGCCGAGGTGCAAGAATTTATCTAGGGCCAGAGAGTGCCTGTGATCTCAGATTTATTGCATTTTTCCAAATTCATCCTATGGGGGGACCTTTCCTACTTCGGAGATCTAAAAGGGGGGTCTCCCAAAAACTGTTCAAAGGCCGGTTTTGGGGGTCCTTTGGGAAAATGTAAGCTTCAGACACTGACCATCCACCCCTTAGACGTTATTTATTTTTTTACATATATGTGGGCCACTGGGTTGAGGTTGCTTTAATGATGGGAGGGGCCAACCATGTCTGGGATAGAGGAGGGAGTGGAGAGGGGCCGTGACAAATGGCATTAGTCTCAGTTGGGGTCTGGCTGGCGCCTGAGGTACCCCTCTGGCGCAACTGTTTAGAGGTGGCACTGGAGCCGAGAGAGAGAGAGAGTGAGAGAGTGAGGGAGGATGTGTGAAGTTTCGCTTTCTGTGCTCCCTGCCTGTGAAAACATGAAACCAGTAGTCGCTAACTAGAAAGTTATGAGATGTGCATGCTGAGAGCCACAATAAATTCGGGCTTTAAAATTCTGACACACTTTTTTAAACGGCTGCTATATCTGGTGTTCAGATAACAAGCAGAAAGATGGACTGCGTGTGAAAGAGGGACGCTGATTTTATATGAAAACATGCGTTTCTACATCCCTCGCCTGAGAAATGTAGAAATGAAGATTTTTTTGTTGCAGCAAATCTGATGCTGTGTGATTGGGTTCGGAATCACTAACAATATAGCTGTGGGCTACGATGAGGCATTAACACCTCCCCACATCCCCAGCAAGCCGAGATTTGTTTTCAATTAGCCATTGCCTGCATTCATTGCGAGAAATATGTCCGTCCAAATACCCCCAGAGGTTTCAAAGAGCTCCCAATAAAAGGAGAATCAAAAAGGATGTTCATTAAAGTTAAACCACAACTTACTGACCTGGTATGCTTTTTTCCACCAGAGAAACACAGTAAATGATAAAAAAATGCATGCATGCAAGATTCATTCTAATACTAGAAAATGAAACTCCCTGCAAATGAAGGCCAAGCGACAAGAAGTACAACACTCGATGATCACTCTATATATCACTGACGTGCGGTGAACTAAACACCAGGTGAGGCATACATACTTTTTTTCTTTTTTTTTAACTTAAATTCATATGTGCAGCTCTAGTCATTGTTGATTTATGTTGCACATTAGAGTTACAGGAAAAAAAGGGAGTTATTCGCTTTCATAAAAACTGTGACGACCGGGTCGCATCGTGATGCGGGGGTTGTTCTCCCAGGAATGCAGATCGGGCTTCGGACACAGTGTGCAGGTAAGAAATGATTTATTTAAGAAATAAATTATACGGAAACTAACAAAAACGTGCTCATAGCACAGAAGGCAGAACTGAAGGGATTAGCGTGGGAGCTAGCAAGTAAAGAGCCTAGCGTGGAAGCTAGCAGGTTCAGAGCAGGAAACAAAAGTCGTCATCTGTTGTATGAAAACAAACTAAGAAACCAGACCTCACTCCAACCCACTTCTCCAAAGTGGGCTGGCTCAGGGTGGAGGACAGAGTAAAACAACTTGCACTGAGCCTAGTCTATAAAATCCGCTACACCTCCCTGATTCCGAAGTACATGTCAAACTACTTCCTTAACGTAAATGACCGTCATAACCACAACACCAGGGGGAGCTCCACAAACCACGTTAAACCCAGATTCCGATCTAAAAAAGATCTTAACTCATTCTCTTTCTATGTCACATCAATGTGGAATGCGCTCCCAACAGGTGTAAAAGTAAGTGCATCTCTATCCTCCTCCAAAACCGCTCTAAAACAACACTTCCAGGCAACTTCAACCCTTTACAAATACCCTCCTCCATTCACATCCCATCTCCCCGGATTGTAAATAACCAAATGTAAATAATCAAATGTACTTCTAATGTATATACTTGTTCTTATGCTATCTGAACTCACTATGTTCTCTGCTGGCTGTACATATCCTACTAAGTAAGACCTACACTGTTTCAATGTCCATTTCTCTGTTGATGCAATTGTTGATGACTGAAGTACTGATATCAAACAAAGCTCCTCATCCCACCCCACGGATTGTAAATAATGTAAATAATTCAATGTACATACTATGATGATTAACTTGTGTGATGACTGTATTATGCTGATAGTATATATTTGTACCATGAATTGATTAACGTGGACCCTGACTTAAAAAAGTTGAAAAACGTATTTGGGTGTTACCATTTAGTGGTCAATTGTACGGAATATGTACTGAACTGTGCAATCTACTAATAAAAGTATCAATCAATCAATCAATGAGGCCAGGGCATGGACTAGATAACCCTCCAGTTTAGGCCACAGGTGCGCGTCCCGAACACAAACCAGAGGCAGCTGAATGTAATCTGCCGTCATGGCAACTGAGACAAACAGACTCAAAAAGGTGCTGAGAACACAAATGAACTGAATACGTAAATAAACTATGATCCGGGCAGTGTGTTGCGATCTGTGACTCAGATCTTCACATGTTTATTTTTCCATCTTTGTTTCATTCTCTTCTGACCCACTTACTTCCTGTTTAGTCCGTTACCATGGTTACACATTGATTTCACCTGCTCCTCGTTTTCTACACACCTGGTTCTCCTTGATTTCTCCCTATATAAGCTTTCCTCTTTTCTTTGTTCAGTCTCGGATCCTAATTTGCCCACGCGCAACAGTGACGACTCTCGACCTTCATCTTTGTATGTATATTCTCGCTAGCTTTTACGCTAAGCCATTTGTTTATTCCAGCTCACATGCTGAGGAATTGTTTTTCTGTTTTTGGTTTGCCTTCTCTTTACAGCAGTGTTTTTGTTCCTAGCCTTTTATTATTTAATAAATCCATTTATAACTTACCTTGTTGTGTTCATCGCTTCGACGCATCCCCGGAAGAACCAATCCGGCATTACAATGCCACACAAGCGTCACAGTAGGATCCGAGCATCAAAATGTTTTTCCGCGTCGAAACCACGGGAGGAACCCTTCGATTTGGGTTTGTGGTTGGAGCTCGTGGCTTGGGAGCAGGAAAGACTTGACTGTGGGCCTGAAGTCCCCTCCGAAGCCGTTCGCGCTGCCCCGAAGAGGCGGGGGGTCCAGTGGAGAGGCCCCCCGCACGGCAGTAATGTTCCAGCACCACTTATTCCTCCCCATGGACACAGCAAGTTTCACCCCGTCCAGGATTCACCCGTCATTACCGGTAATCCTGCTTGTTTTTTTTCAAATCATTCCTTAAGCTGCCATGACACTTTTTCTGACACAAGCGATGACGTCAATTGGGGAACGCCCACCGGTGACGCAACACCGGCCTCTGTTGATGACATTTTTTCAGAAGATTTTTATATTGTGGACAGTAATTCTCATTCCCAACCTTTTTTGAATATCAATAACATTTATGATAAAATACGTAATTATCAGGATATTTTTTCTCATTATTCTAGTCAACCTCAGTCACCTAGTTTTTCTTCTACCCCACCATTTAAACCTCTTTCACCGCCCAAGTATAGTGTTTTTTCGCCTTCTAATAATTGTGTACAAGTTAGAGGGGAGGAGTCTGCCCGCCTCCAAACCTCCCACCACCCTCCCTTATGGTCAGTCCCTGACCACAGGGAACGGGTCTGGGATTCCCGTCTGGAGGGGGGGGCTATGGCCTATAGCTGTGTTGCGGAGGTAGCGCAGACGCTACCATTTCTTAAAACTGTCAAACCGCAACCTCCTATGAGGCCACCCTTACCTGTTTTTCGGCCCGTTAAACCGCTAGCTCCTCCTAGGCCGCCGCCACCTGTATTCCGCTTAGCTCTTCCTCGTAGACCTCCTCCACCTGTGTTTCCCCCGGCCAAGTCTCAACGGCCTGGTAGACCTCCTCCACCTGTTTTTCCCCCGGCCAAGTCTCAACGGCCTTGTAGACCTCCTCCACCTGTGTTTCCCCCGGTCAAATCACAACGACCAAGTAGACCTCCTCCACCGGTGTTCAGACTCGCGAGGTCATTACCTCAAGCACATCCTCCACCACCGGTGTTCTGCATTTCTCCCAGTTTGGTTCTCACACCAGCACTTAACTGTAGTCTGGTTCTCGCACCAGAAACTGATGTTTCTAGCCTGGTTCTCAAGCCAGCACTAGACTCCCACCTGGTTCTCACACCAGCCTCCGACCCAGAACTGGTTCTCATACCAGTTACAGACTTTAGCCTGGAGCCCACTCCAGTACCAGCTCCAGAGCTGGAGCCTACTCCAGTACCAGCTCCACGCCGCCAAGCGCCGGTACCAGCTCCGCGCCGCCAAGCACCGCCGACGACGGGGCTGGAGCCCACACCAGCGTCGACGACGGGGCTGGAGCCCACACCAGCGTCAACGACGGGGCTGGAACCTTCACCTGTGTCGACAGGGCTGGAGCCCACTCCAGTGCCAGCTCCTCGACAAGCGCCGGTACCAGCTCCACGCCGCCAAGCACTGCCGACGAAGAAGCTGGAGCCCACACCGGCGCCGACGATGAGGCTGGAGCTCACACCAGTCACGACTCCTGCGGCTCCCAGGCCGCCTCCGACGACTCCTGCGGCTCCCAGGCCGCCTCCGACGACTCCTGCGGCTCCCAGGCCGCCTCCGACGACTCCTGCGGCTCCCAGGCCGCCTCCGACGACTCCTGCGGCTCCCAGGCCGCCTCCGACGACTCCTGCGGCTGCAGCACCCGCATCATCCTCGCCAGCTGCACTCGGGCCTGCTTTGGCTGCAGTCCCCGCACCCTCGTCTGCTGCTTCCAAGCCTGCTGGGATTTCGGTGCTGAGGCGTCGTCCACCACGTCGACCACGGGCGTGGCCTCTGCGAGGTCATCCTCCTCGCCAGACACTCCCTCCTCCATGTCGGCCACGGATGTGGCCGTGCCCGGGTCGTCCGCCTCGCCGGGCACCTCATCCTGCGAGGCGGCCACTAATGTGGCCTTTTCGAGGTCGCCCGCCAAAACTTGTTCGGCAGCGGCGTTCCATCCGCCGCCGCCACTTGACTTGTCCTCGGTGGATTCGGGGACACACGACTTGGCGACCCTCCACCGTGGCCTCCCTCCGCCCTCCCTTCGTTTGTGGACTCTGTTTTTGGGGAGGGGGTTCAAGTTGTTTCTTATTTGTTTTTGTTTTCTTTGAGACATCTGGAATCTGTCTTTTTGGGGGGGGGAATACTGTTGCGATCTGTGACTCAGATCTTCACATGTTTATTTTTCCATCTTTGTTTCATTCTCTTCTGACCCACTTACTTCCTGTTTAGTCCGTTACCATGGTTACACATTGATTTCACCTGCTCCTCGTTTTCTACACACCTGGTTCTCCTTGATTTCTCCCTATATAAGCTTTCCTCTTTTCTTTGTTCAGTCTCGGATCCTAATTTGCCCACGCGCAACAGTGACGACTCTCGACCTTCATCTTTGTATGTATATTCTCGCTAGCTTTTACGCTAAGCCATTTGTTTATTCCAGCTCACATGCTGAGGAATTGTTTTTCTGTTTTTGGTTTGCCTTCTCTTTACAGCAGTGTTTTTGTTCCTAGCCTTTTATTATTTAATAAATCCATTTATAACTTACCTTGTTGTGTTCATCGCTTCGACGCATCCCCGGAAGAACCAATCCGGCATTACAATGCCACACAAGCGTCACACAGTGGATCATAACAAAAACGTTATCATAATGATATTATGATATGAATCATCGGTCCAAAAATTATTTGATAAAGTTGTTATTAAATACTTTTTGATCCCATATGCTTTTAACAAAATAAATCAAGTATTGTGAGTGTATATTACCTTTCTGTATTTGTATCTGAAGCAGCAAAAGCTATCCTCCATAAAAACATACTTTGTATGATCGCATTCATTTGGTCTTAAAGTCCAGTTTAGAGAAGTATTTAATCTTGGATACAGTATATAATCCTCCATATTGGCAGAATCATTAATTTATTCAATTTAATTCTAAGAAATGAAACAATATTTTTGCATCCGACAAAAAACACCCACAAACGCTGGCTTATAAATACAGTAAAAAAAAAAGAAAAGAAAAGAAAAAATGCTGGCTTCCCCTGGAGAGACCTGTGTCTGCTAGCTTGAGAGCCTCTATTTCTCCCAGTGTGGCGAGTCAGAGTACTGCTAAAGCATTGAACTGCAAGTTGACAATATATCGCCCCCTACCTTGAGGCAGAGGTACTTTCTGCCTCAAGACCTGCCTTTTCCAAGTGGCAACAAGCATGCGCCCCCTCGCATGCACACGCCCATTACACACTGTGTGTAGCCGTAGAGGCACCGCCTGTGTCTGCCTCACTTCTCATCTGCTGCATTGTTTTGATCAGGAAACATGGAATTTCTGCGATTTTGACCAAGGAAATTATCAAAGTATACAGGAACCACACCAAAATCACCTAGAAAGCATAAACCAAAAGAGAAATATTAAAACTTATTTTATTTTATTACCTCGTTTTGGAACATCTCATGGTTAAGCCACCTGGTGGCAGGTGAGGCACTGCCTCATTTGCCTCCCCTGACAGCACGTCACTGCTCTATATCCTAGAAACAGCCCCACGCAAAATGCATGTAGGAGTTGGACACCTGGCATAATTGCCACATGATGACTTTTCATTACAGGATTTTTTGTTTTCACTTGCTGTAAAGGAGGCCTAAAACAGCTAAATGTCCTACGTCAAACACCGAAAAGTCTTACAATTTGGAGTTCAAACCTTCACCCTGCATGATTTCACGCAAGACAACAACAATCCTTGAGCCACTTAATTTAATTTGACATGAATTGAGTGTGATTTACTTTTTTATTTTTTGTGATGCCACCACAATGGGTTACAAATGATGGAAAAGAAGAAAAAGTACGATGATTACCACTTATACTACCACTTATAAATATTCTATACCATAAATTAATCTGCTACTATGTTGACAGTTCTGTTTATCAGGAGAATTCAAACAGTGAGTAGTTTTTTGATTGATTTAGTTTTATTATATCATGGTTAATTATTTCACTCTTGTGTGAAATTTAATTATGTCATTAATTTTTACAAATTTGGATAATTATTGATTTAATTATTGTATTATCTAATTATTATCTAATGATTACATGATTTATTTAAGTAAATGATAAATAATCAAACTCCCTAATCAAAGTCAGTGGGCGACGCAAACATATATCTTGTCCAATGACTGTTTGGTTCGATAAATGAAATTTGGAAGTCTTAAAAAACATGATAGTGAATCATACATTTTGTGATTTGATGGTAGATATTTTAGACCTTGCAGAGTATGCGGAAACAAGACCTGCTGACCCAGAGCAGGTTGCAGTTAAAGTAGAAGAATTTAGTGAAGTTCTCGGAATTATTTCCGCACTTTCAGACAAAGCTGTCGACCAATAGTCCTTCCAGGTCAAAGTTCCGTAGAAAAGTGGTAACCAATAAGGCATTTGGATTTGCCGACTGACTTTGACGGCTGAGTTTGACGGATCAAATTAATTCATGATGCGCTGACATACCAAAAATAAATAAATAAATCAAAAATATTATTAAATTCTCAAATATTTATTCAAATCATGAAGTAACTATTAAAAGAATAAAATGTTTAAAAATATGTATTATTTTTTTAAATAATTAAAGGTACTTTTCCATTAAATACAATTACACACATTTACCAACACATGTATTTAATTACAATTATAATAAATTAATGACATATTAAAGTAATTCCATCCATCCATCCATCCATCTTCTGCCGCTTAGCCAAAGTCGGGTCACGGGGGCAGCAGCCTAAGCAGGGAAGCCTAGACTTCCCTCTCCCCAGCCACTTCGTCCAGCTCCTCCCGGGGGATCCCAAAGTGTTCCCAGGCCAGCCGGGAGACATAGTCTTCCCAACGTGTCCTGGGTCTTCCCCGTGGCCTCCTACCGGTCAGACGTGCCCGAAACACTTCCCTAAAGAGGCGTTTGGGTGGCATCCTGACCAGATGCCCGAACCACCTAATCTGGCTCCTCTCGATTAAAGTATTTATTCAAATATTTATCTAATTTTGTTCTATTTGACCATTCATAGTATACATAGTTGCTGTAGTCAAAAGATCACAGCAAATCACAAGCATCTCTTGAGGATTGAGGGAACCCCTCATGAAACAGTTCTGGAGAGATGAAATAGTCTTGTGATTTTTTTCCCACACATACTTATAGTGCGCTACCACGGTCTCGAGCACTATTCTCTGGATAATCTAATGAATATATATATATATATATATATATATATATATATATATATATATATATATATATATATATATATATATATATATATATATATATATACATATACATATATACATACAGTAGTCAGCCACCGATTGTGCAACTGTGAGAGACAGAATGTGAAAAAAAAAAAAACAGGAATTCACATTGTAGGAATTTCAAAGAATTTATTTGTAAATTATGGTGAAAATAAGTATTTGGTCACTTAAAACAAGGAAGATCTCTGGCTCTCACAAACCTCTAACTTCTTCTTTAAGAAGCTCTTCTGTCCTCCACTTGGGAGAATGTCATGTGGTCAGATGAAACCAAAATAGAACGTTTTGGTATAAACTCAACTTGTCGTGTTTGGAGGAAGAAGAATACTGAGTTGCTTCCCAAGCACACAATACCTACTGTGAAGCATGGGGGTGGAAACATCATGCTTTGGGGCTGTTTTTCTGCTAAGGGGACTGTACGACTGATCCGTGTTAAGGAAAGAATGAATGGGGCCATGTATCGTGAGATTTTGAGCCAAAACCTCCTTCCATCAGTGAGAGCTTTGAAGATGAAACGTGGCTGGGTCTTCCAGCATGACAATGATCCCAAACACACCGCCCGGGCAATGAAGGAGTGGCTCCGTAAGAAGCATTTGAAAGTCCTGCAGTGGCCTAGTCAGTCTCCAAACCCCAACCCCATAGAAAATCTATGGAGGGAGTTGAAAGTCTGTGTTGCTCGGCGACAGCCCCAAAACATCACTGCTCTCGAGAAGATCTGCATAGAGGAATGGGCCAAAATACCAGCTACTGTGTGTGCAAACCTGGTAAAGACCTATAGTAATCGTTTGACCTCTGTTATTGCCAACAAAGGTTGTATTACCAAGTATTGAGTTTAATTTTTGTTATTGACCAAATACTTATTTTCCAACATAATTTACAAATAAATTCTTAAAAATTCCTACAATGTGAATTCCTGGATTTTTTCCCCACATTCTGTCTCTCACAGTTGAAGTGTACCTATGATGAAAATTACAGACCTCTGTCATCTTTTTAAGTGGGAGGACTTGCACAATCGGTGGCTAACTAAATACTTTTTTGCACCACTGTATATATATATATATATATATATATATATATATATATATATATATATATATATATATATATATATATACATATCAATCCATCCATCCGTCCATTTTCTACCTCTTTTCCCATTCGGGGTTGCGGAAGCTGGTATATATATATATATATATACTGTATATATATACAGTATATATACATATATATATATATATATATATATATATATGTATATATATATATATACATATATATATATATGTATATATATATATATATATATATATATATATATATATATATATATATATATATGTATATATACATATCAATCCATCCATCCGTCCATTTTCTACCTCTTTTCCCATTCGGGGTTGTGGAAGCTGGTATATATATATATATATATATATATATATATATATACTGTATATATATACATATATATACAGTATATATACATATATATACATGTATATATATATGTATATATATATATATATACATATATATATATGTATATATATATATATATATATATATATATATATATATATATATTCAGTTCTTGCTTTGTTTTTTTGGTGACCACTGTTCCACAATCTCTTTCATTCCAATATGCTACACTTTTGGAGTATTGTACAGTATAACAGACATACTGTAACAGTAGATTTCTTGTCTTTCACAAAACCCAGCAAAGTCGGCATTAACTAACAAACTCATTACATGCTTGCCGATTTTCTCATCGGCGCATGGTGTATACTTGTCAGACAGCAACAATTGCTTTCAACACAATGAAGTGAAAGATCTGAGTCCCTTTCACAAATCTGCCATTTTGCCATTCATATCAATCAATCAATCAATGTTTACTTATATAGCCCTAAATCACTAGTGTCTCAAAGGGCTGCACAAACCACTGCGACATCCTCGGTAGGCCCACATAAGGGCAAGGAAAACTCACACCCAGTGGGACATCGGTGACAATAATGACCCAGTGGGATGTCGGTGACAATGATGACTATGAGAACCTTGGAGAGGAGGAAAGCAATGGATGTCGAGCTGGTCTAACATAATACTGTGAAAGTTAAATCCATAATGGATCCAACACAGTCGCGAGAGTCCAGTCCAAAGCGGATCCAACACAGCAGCGAGAGTCCCGTTCACAGCGGAGCCAGCAGGAAACCATCCCAAGCGGAGGCGGATGAGCAGCGCAGAGATGTCCCCAGCCGATACACAGGCAAGCAGTACATGGCCACCGGATCGGACCGGACCCCCTCCACAAGGGAGAGTGGGACATAGGAGAAAAAGAAAAGAAACGGCAGATCAACTGGTCTAAAAAGGGAGTCTATTTAAAGGCTAGAGTATACAAATGAGTTTTAAGGTGAGACTTAAATGCTTCTACTGTGGTGGCATCTCGAACTGTTACCGGGAGGGCATTCCAGAGTACTGGAGCCCGAAATGAAAAAACTCAATAGCCCGCAGACTTTTTTTGGGCTTTGGGAATCACTAATAAGCCGGAGTCCATTGAACGCAGATTTCTTGCCGGGACATATGGTACAATACAATCGGCAAGATAGGATGGAGCTAGACCGTGTAGTATTTTATACGTAAGTAGTAAAACCTTAAAGTCACATCTTAAGTGCACAGGAAGCCAGTGCAGGTGAGCCAGTACAGGCGTAATGTGATCAAACTTTCTTGTTCTTGTCAAAAGTCTAGCAGCCGCATTTTGTACCAACTGTAATCTTTTAATGCTAGACATGGGGAGACCCGAAAATAATACGTTACAGTAGTCGAGGCGAAATGTAACAAACACATGGATAATGATCTCAGCGTCTTTAGTGGACAGAATGGAGCGAATTTTAGCGATATTACGGAGATGAAAGAAGGCCGTTTTAGTAACGCTTTTAATGTGTGCCTCAAAGGAGAGAGTTGGGTCAAAGATAATACCCAGATTCTTTACCGTGTCGCCTTGTTTAATTGTTTGGTTGTCAAATGTTAGAGTTGTATTATTAAATAGAGGTCGGTGTCTAGCAGGACCGATAATCAGCATTTCCGTTTTTTTGGCGTTGAGTTGCAAAAAGTTAGAGGACATCCATTGTTTAATTTCATTAAGACACGCCTCCAGCTGACTACAATCCGGCGTGTTGGTCAGCTTTAGGGGCATGTAGAGTTGGGTGTCATCAGCATAACAGTGAAAGCTAACACCGTATTTGCGTATGATGTCACCTAGCGGCAGCATGTAGATGCTGAAGAGTGCAGGGCAAAGGACAGAACCCTGGGGAACTCCACACGTTACCTTAACGTAGTCCGAGGTCACATTGTTATGGGAGACACAATGCATCCTATCAGTAAGATAAGAGTTAAACCAAGACAGGTCTAAGTCTGACATACCAATTTGTGTTTTGATACGTTCTAATAAAATATTATGATCGACAGTATCAAAAGCAGCGCTAAGATCGAGGAGCAGCAACATAGATGACGCATCAGAATCCATCGTTAGCAATAGATCATTAGTCATTTTTGCGAGGGCTGTCTCCGTGGAGTGATTTGCCCTGAAACCGGATTGAAAGGTTTCACATAGTTTGTTAGACGCTAAGTGTTCATTTAACTGCTCCGCAACAATTTTTTCGAGGATTTTTGAAATAAAGGGAAGGTGAGACACCGGTCGGTAGTTTACCATTAGGTCAGGATCGAGGTTAGGTCTTTTAAGAAGAGGATGAATAACCGCTTTTTTGAATGCTAGGGGAACAGTGCCCGAGGAAAGTGATAAGTTTATAATATTTAGCACTGATGGACCTAATAATACAAAGAGCTCCTTGATCAGTTTCCCAGGAAGAGGGTCAAGTAAACATGTTGTTTGTTTTATTCCATTTACACGTTGTAACAATTCCTCTAATGTTATTTCCTCAAAACGAGAGAAACTATTTTGGAGGGCAGTATCCGCCGTATATACAATCGTGTCAGTGTTAATAGAACCCCGTTGTAGCTGGGACGCATTGTCTTTAATCTCCTTTCTAATGACTTCAATTTTCTTACTAAAGAATTGCATAAAGTCATCAGCTGAGTGGGTGGAGCTAATGGAAGGGGTCCCTTGTTGGGTTAGCGATGCTACCTTACTAAACAAAAATTTAGGATCGTTTTTATTACGGTGGATGAGATTTGAGTAATATTTAGCATGCGTTTATAAGTTATTAAACCATCACTCCATGCTTGATGGTGCACCTCCAGTTTAGTCGTGCGCCATTTGCGTTCCAGCTTTCTACATAATAATTTCTGAGCTCTAGTTTCTTCTGTAAACCACGGGGTACGCTTTTTTGGAGCTTTTTTTAACTTTAGCGGTGCTATGTTATCAATGGTTTCGCGCAGGGCGTTGTTAAAGTTGTTAGTGAGGTTATCAATAGAGCCCACATATTTTGGGAATGGTGCCATTACCGAGGGCAGTAGGTCAGCAAGAGTTGTCGTTGTGGCCGTATTAATGTTGCGGCTGCTATAGCAGTTATTATTATTATTAGTTTGACGAACATGCGTCTGAACCTCGAATTTTATAAGGTAATGATCGGACAATACTTTAGTATACGGGAGTATCGTAACTTTGGAAACGGTGATACCCCTGACAAGCACTAGGTCTATCGTATTACCGTTGTGATGCGTGGGTTCATTTATTATTTGTGTGAGACCACAGCTATCAATTATAGTCTGGAGCGCTACGCACGGTGGGTCCGATGGGGTATTCATAAGGATATTAAAGTCCCCTATTATGATTATATTATCGGCGTGTGTCACCAGATCAGCAACAAACTCTGAGAATTCATTGATAAAGTCCGAATAGGGCCCTGGGGGGCAGTAGATAACAGCCAGGTGTAGAGGCAGCGGTGTGACAGACCTCATAGTAAGCACCTCAAACGATTTATATTTATTATTTATGTTAGGACTAAGGTTAAAGTTTTCGTTGTATATTAGTGCGACCCCCCCACCACTTTTAAGAGGACAGGCAATATGCGCATGTGTAAAGTTAGGAGGACATGCCTCATTTAGCGCAAAAAAGTTGTTTGGTTTGGCCAGGTTTCGCTGAGACCGATGACGTTAAGATTGTTGTCTCTGATGATATCATTAACTAACAACGTTTTGGGAGACAATGATCCTATGTTTAAAAAACCTATATTATAGGTAGTGGGCTGTTTTAGGGAATTTTTGATCAAATTATCCGTAGTAGCAATATTAATAATGTTGTGTTTATTATGCCCAGTGCATTTAGTATAATTACGACCATATCTAGGAATTGATACGACGGGAATTTTCCGATTGTTTGATTGTTGCTTTGATAAACTGCACGCATCATGGTTAGCCACGTCAGTAGAACACATGTTCCGATTGTTTGTTTGTTGCTTTGATAAACTGCACGCATCATAGTTTGCCACCTCGGTAGAACACATGTCCAACTCTGAAACAATCAAAGCAGAAAAAACTTGTTCTAATTTAACTGACTCCTTACCCAGACCAGTAGTCTCGCATCTTCCATTTAAATCCGGCTTCAGGATGGAGGGAAGTGGTGTTCTGTGGGGATTAGCCTTCTGCTTTGTTTTTAGCCCCGCTCGACATCCGCGTTTCCGATCACCGCTGGCGTCTGCTCCGTAGACGGCCCCCGCTGCTACTATACTCCGCTGCTTAACAGGCCGCTGGATGTAGCCGCCAAACTATTCCCGTGCTAGTTAGCAGGTCTAGCAAGCACGCGTCTATCAGTCCAAAACGGACCGATATGTCCACATCCAGAAGGGTCTGGCGGTCGTACCGTGACCACGATTTGAGCCAGCCATGAAGTTTGCAGAATTGTCCGGTATTTCTGCCAAATGTTCCATCTTTAGCAAGAGCTCCGCGATGTTGCAGCCCGTCCGGGCGCCGCCATCTTGGTATAGATTTAATACTTCCTCTAAAGCTGGGTGTTATTCTGTTTTAACTGGCATTGATAAAAGGGACTATGTTAAGGACAGGTTAAGTCCAAAAATGATGACCACAAACTCTTAAAAAGTATTCTGTCATGAGAATTAGCAAAGTTGCTGCACAAATGGAACTGCGGAAAAATGTTAGTTTCTGAAAAATTTCAAAGCCACTGAAGTTGTCGACTATAATGGGTAAAAACACATCTTAAACATAAAGTTTCCTCTTGTAAAGCCCCTTTCCATAAACAGATTTCCCCAACATGCTGCTGCCCATTTTTGAGAGGGGGGAGACTTGGCGTGTAATCATCTTATTGTGATGATTCTGTAACTCGAAACAAAGCACATCAAACAACGACCAAGGTTGTTAAAAAGTGAGTCATCGGTGAGTGATTGGGTTTGTCACCCAGGTAAATGCATGCAAGCAGACCACAGATGCATGTGTTTGACACATTTTAGAAATTGGACGGTGTCCACAAGACATGGCGTATGTGTTCACGTGGCCCCTTTTGTTGAACAGATAAAAACTGTGTTGTGAGAGTTGTGTTCCTGGCGAGTGCTGACCTGTAACCCAGCCTGTGGAGAGGCTCGCAGCGGAACCCAAACGCTCTGCTCTCTGCCTCTTAAATGTCCCTGTATGATCTTTGCCTGGTCCAACAGTAGATCCCTCCCTAATTCCAGTGATCCGTCTATTTAGAGGCTGTTCTCCCCTTGTCTCATTGCGTCCTTGCCAATATTTGGAGCCACTTCAAAGACACTCATAATTACAACAAATTTAAACTAAATCAAAGAACAAAATTAGTGTGTTTTTTGGAAAGGGACATTGTTTTAATATTCCCAAAACTGAGTTTCCAAAATAATAGAACTTTGTCTGCAAGCAGATTAAAGGCAAGAATATTACTGATGCTGCAAGGATGTCATTGCCCTAAGCATCACACGTTTGCTCCAAAGTCATCTCCTCTGGTGCTTGCAGGCCCAGTGGGGCATATCTGCACGGAATATGGACGTTATGTTTGTGACTTGCTGTGATCTTTTGACAACAGCAACCATGTATACTATGGACGGTCAAATAGAACAAAATTTGATAAATATTTGAATAATTACTTTAATCGAGAGGAGCCAGATTAGGAACTAAGGAAGTCAAACAACAGAATGTGATACAAAAACGGAACAAAACTAGAATATGGGATGATCCGGGCAGAGGATCATAACATAAACTCCATTTTTAAGTGATACAAATTGTGCATTTGACAGTTATTACTTTTTTCCATTCAATATTTTATTGGGTCTGCTATACAGTGGAACACAAGCCATTCTGACATTGGTTGATGTACAAGCGAGTCTAAATTCAAAATAACGTGTATTGACATGGTCGTAGGCTATATGATTTATGCATAACATGTTTTTTGCGTAACTTGGGTTGGCTCATAGAATTTCACTCTGCATTGAAAGATGGTGATGTGCGTACATGGAAGAGAATGCAGTGTGTTATGAGTGAGCTATGCTGAACAAAATGTGGCGGTAATTTTACTGTTGGCCTGGGCTTGCCATCAACGTAGGCCTATGCGATATATAATATATTATCATATATAATTATTTCGATGGTGGTCCGTGCAGTCAAACTAGTAATTTTAGCAGGGTAATGCCAACAATCCGTCCCGACTGACGTCGAAAATATTGCTGCGTAGCTTAACAAATACATTTGGCTAATACACATCAGTAAAATGTGGCACAATTGTTTAGTAAACCATCTTGCAAGAAGCATAAACAAGAGAAACCTACAGCGTAGGACTTGTCGATTGCCATTTGAAGTTCCTTGGACTAGGATTCGGATTCGGCTGCGTATTTGGCAACCTCAGTCATGGAGAAGGGGAGGTGACTACAGAAGTTTGACCGTGATTGCAGAACAATTTCTGGCCATATATGGCACCTTTTAGTTAAATTTAAGAAATGAAACTTCATTTTTTTATAACTTATTTAGGATCAAAAGTAAGGGTGTAACAGTACACAGAAATCTCGGTTCGGTAAGTACCTCGGTTTAGAGGTCTCGGTTTGGTTCATTTTCGGTACAGTAAGAAAACAACACAATATACATTTTTTAGTTATTCATTTTTTTTAATCAATTTTGTAAACAATGGCTTTATCCTTTTAACATTGGGAACACTATAGTAATTCTGCCCAAAAATAGAAAGAGCTCTGTGTGTGATGGCTGTGCGCCACCACTAGGCTGATGAGTGTAACAGCAGGCAGTCATGAATGCAAAGGATAACAATAACATACATATACACACACAGGGTCGACTGCCAGGACTAATGTGGTCAACATTTATAACATAAAAACAAAATAAAACTAAATAAGATAAGGCTCAGAATCGGTTTCTTAACAAACCATTCGACATATAAAGTGCAACATTTCTACATATAAAGTGCAACATTAAACTGCTTCAAGTTGTTGCTCAGATTAAATAAAATGACAAAACTTTTCTTCTACATACAAAAAGTGCAGCATTATTTAGTTTCAAGTCAACTCAGCCTCAGATTAACTCCCCCCCCAGCCTTCAATCCTGGTGACTTTCACTCAATCTTCATGTTTTTTGCCAGAAAAATAAGTTCATCCGCATTGTCTGCAGAAAGAGCAGACCTGCTTGCAGTTACAATGTCTCCAGTGGTGGAAAATGCCCTTTCGCTGGGCACGGATGTAGCAGGTATGGCGAGGTAGTGCCTGGCTAACTTGGCAGTAAGAGGATATATGGATTCATTGTTCTTCCACCAGAGAAGTGCTTGAATACGGTGGGGAGCTGTATTTGCACCACGCTCATCTTTCGCTTCGTTATAGCGATGCTCACTTGGGGGTGGTGCCGCTTCAAATAGGTTAGTATGTTTGACGTATTGCCAGAAGCAATCACTACCGATGCTGTACAATGTCGGCAAACCGTTTTCACTATGTCCACCTCTCGTCCTTCATTGTTGTATTGCACCGCAAAGCCAAAGTGTGACCAAACAGGAGATCTTAAAGAGGCAGGAGGGTCTTCCAGCACTGGCTTTTGCATGTTGTCGTAGCCCGGTCGTTGCTAGCATGGCGTGTGTTGTGCCTCGGTGTGCATTGTTTACACAACATGCGGTACACTACTTAATATGTCCGTGTGGAAACTCGTTCGGTGCACCTCCGTTCCGAACCGAATCCCCCGTACCAAAACGGTTCAACACAAATACACGTGCCGTTACACCCTTAATAAAAAAGTAATTTTCCTTCCAGTTACAGTACAATGGTAAACAATTCCACAGTAATGACAAAAACATGTTTATATCCTATTAAAGAAATACTTGCATTAATAATATATATATATATAAAAAAAAAAAAAATATATATATATATATATATATATACATATATATATATATATACTTTGCAGGTCAACAAATGGGGAAAATATGTGCCTTTTGAAGTTTTAATGTGTGAGGAGTGTTCAAAAGGAGTCTCTTGGAGAAGTGGCTGACAAATTAGCAAGTGTCGTTTGCATCGCTGACAGTCATCACCTTCATTGTTTACTGAAGCAGAGATGCTGACTGTGCGTTATGATAAACGTGCATGTGTCATCAGGCTCTGCTTTTTATCAATAGACTTATCAGATTAAATATTTTATTATCTATAGCAGGGGTGTCAAAAGTGTGACTTTTTGACCTATCCAAGGCTTTGATTACTTAACATAAAATATTCCACTTTGAAAAATACTTTTTGTAGAAGATTTTTGCAGAAAACCAACAAATAAAAAAAAACTACTTAGAAAAAACTACTTAGAATTGACGGATAGATCTCAAGTCGATGTAGACTCTTGAGATTTAAGCGTTAAAATAAATAATGTATGTATGCTCTGGCACAAGATAATCATAATTTAATGGCCGAGGCAAAAAACATTTTAAACTTTTATATTGAAATAAATACACCTACAACTTATTAAATACAAATATAGAAAAACTACCAGTAGCGGTAAAGATCCATAAAGGAAGGAAGAAACCCAATGAATGTTTATAACTGAATACATTTGCATATGCAAAACAAAATTGTTTTCTTCTGTATTATTATTATTTTTAATGAATTAAGTAACGTTTATGACAACTTTTTTCCAAAACACAGTATAGAATGTGAGATATAACAGGATAATGCATACATTTTTGTCATTTATTTTAGAAATGGTTACAAAAAAGTAGGATACCAAAAATTTACCATTTTGAAAATTCCTAGCACCAACACTGATAGTTATAATGATTACATTATAATGACTGTTATTTATCAGTTATTTATTCGGTTTAAAAGCATGATGTAGACCACGGGTGTCAAACTCTGGCCCGCGGGCCAAATATGGCCCGCCGTGTAATCTCATTTGGCCCTTGAGGCAATATCAAATTAACATTACAGCTGGCCCGCCGTTATTATACAGCGGCGGTGCCGCTGTTACACCGCAATTTCTCACACTTGACAACCCTCCCGAAGTTCAGTGCCCCTCCTGAAAATCTCCTGGGGCAAGCATTGTCCCGATTTCCACCCGGACAACAATATTGAGGGCGTGCCTTAAAGACACTGCCTTTAGCATTCTCTACAACTTGTCGTCACGTCCGCATTTCCTCCATACAAATAGCGTGCAGGCCCACTCGCATCATATATGCGGCTATTACACACATATAAGTGAATGCAAGGCATACTTGGTCAACAGCCATACAGGTCACACTGAAGGTGGCCGTATAAACAACTTTAACACTGTTACAAATATGCGCCAAACTGAACTCACACCAAACAAGAATGACAAACACATTTTGGAAGAACATCTGCACTGTAACATAACATAAACAAAACAGAACAAATACCCAGAATCCCTTGCAGCACTAACTCTTTCGGCACGCTACAATATATTTTGATATTTACCTCAGAAGGCTGCAAATAGAAAAGAGGCATTCAATTTTTATTTAAATTTTATTTGATATGCCATTGATATTTTTTAATTATTATTATTATTATTTGAAACTCGATATTCCATGTCACTATAAAGTTACTGTATATAAGCCTTGCTTGTTCAATGTTATATGCAAAACTTGTTTGGGTCCCTATTAAAATGTTAATTTGTTCAACCTTGGCCCGCGGCTTTGTTCAGTTTTAAATTTTGGCCCACTCTGTATTTGAGTTTGACACCCCTGATGTAGACAAAAGCTTCGAGTCCGTCTGCATAAAGCCAAAAATGTTTTGAAGTAAATTATTGCATATTGTTTTAAATGTGTGACACCTAAAGGCAATAATATGTTGACTGGCAGTCTAAAAGGAACATGTCTTGCTTCACTTGTTATATTTGCAGTTTTATGCATTTTTATGTATGAAATATAAACATTGTGGATCGAATCGCAATCACAATTTTGTAAAGAAATATCGCAATTAGTTTTTTTCTTAAAATCGTGTAGCTCTAGAGCAGGGGTGACCATTACGTCCATCGCGAGCTACCGGTCAATCGTGGAGGGTCTGTCAGTCGATCGTAAACCAAGCATTAAAAAAATAAACCTAAAAATTTGTGATCATCAATCTTTACTACGACGTCACTTTCGTCACTTGATTGACATTCACGGCACCCGAGGGTCTTCTGAGATGACGCTGGCTGCTGCGAGATCATTATTAAGAAAACATGACCGAGAGGAGGGCGGGAAACACTTTTTATTTCAACAGACTCTTGCGGCGTACCTGCTGTCAAAACCCTAAAGACAGACTGCACAGTTGCTGTCTTCAATATAAAAGCCCTGCTTCATCCTGCCTGCGCTAACAAAATAAGAGTCTCAGAAAGCTAGCGTGCACAAGATAGCAAGCTACGGAGTTTGCTGCTAATGTATTTCTTGCAAAATGTATAAAAACGAGTATGGAAGCTGGACAAATAAGATGCCAAAAACTAACAAGACTTTTTTTCTCCTCCATTCGAAAATGTGGACATTATCAGCACTACAGTCTGATTACAATCAAAGCAAGTCTTCAGAATCCGGTTATAAACCAACTTATATTCTTGTCTTCATGAAACAAAGGAATCTATATGTGTTAAACATGCTTGTGTTGTCATTAAACATCTTCAACGTGTTAACAAAAACGTCTCTTTCATAAATAATTAAATATAAATTATATATATAAATGAAGTAGATTCCTTCGACTTAGTCAATTGAAAAGTAGCTCGTCTTCAGAAAAAGTGTGGGCACGCCTGCTATAGAAGATGACTGACAAGAGTGTTTACTCCGTTCATTTAATTCTGCTAGTGAATAAATGTGCTATGGTGCTGGGAGCGATGCACAGAGTGAACCCTACTGCACCCTGCTTGAAAGCGAGGAATGAAGAAAACACAGAGGGACATGGAAATTTATCGGTGATGGAAAAGTTATGAGTTATGTTTCATTTATCGTTCAATTAATGGATTTATTGATCATCTGCACAGGTTTGTCAAAAAGCTCTGCTCCTTCCACAGTGGTCCATAGTCCTGATCCACCCTACCAGGGGGTGCTCCACAAACCGCAAACAACTTGCACTGAGCCTAGTCTATAATATCCAATACACCTCCCTGATACCGAAGTACATGTCAAACTACTTCCTTAATGTAAATGACCGCCATAACCAGAACACCAGGGGGAGCTCCACAAACCGCGTTAAACCCAGATTCCGATCCAACAAAGGTCTTGACTCATTCTCTTTCTACGCCACATCAATGTGGAATGCACTCCCAACAGGTTTAAAAGTAAGTTCATCTCTATCCTCCTTCAAAACTGCTCTAAAACAACACCTCCAGAAAACTTCAACCCTTTAGTAATACCCTCCTCCATTCACATCCCATCTCTCTGGACTTTAAATAACCTAATGTAAATAATCAAATGTATTTCTGATGTATATACATTTGTACTTGTTCTTATGCTATCTGAACTCTGCTCGCTGTACATATCCTACTAAGTAAGACCTACACTGTTTCAATGTCCAATTCTCTGTTGATGCAATTGTTGATGACTGAAGTACTGATATCAACCAAAGCTCCTCATCCCACCCCCCGGATTGTAAATAATGTAAATAATTCAATGTATATACTATGATGATTAACTTGTGTGATGACTGTAATATGCTGATAGTATATATTTGTACCATGAATTGATTAACTCGTTATAAGTGTATTACTTAGTATTGTACTGTAGTATCTAGTACAGGGGACAACCCTCGATATTTGGGACCCTACCGGTCAATCGTGAAAGTATTAGAACAATAAATATGTATGACATCAGTGACACCCCCACTCGGAGAGTGAGCAACAGACTTGCCAACAGGCACAGCACACAGTTTAACCCCTGAACACACCCGCACACCCCTGAACACTGCAGCATACTTCACCTGCTTGTCTCGCAAACGTGCATGGCATGACGTGCCCGAAAACCATCAAGATGCAACAATGCATTAAGGGTTAATTGTTGCAACGTATCGGACATTTTCTAGCATTGAACATCACTTCTCTCAACCACAACCATCATCACTCGCCTGCGACGGGAAGCTAACAAGCCAAATACTAGAGTCTGTGAACATTGGTCCAAAGTACGTATTTTATGTTAATTCACAAATGCAAAAGTAAACACTGAAATGTGCAAAGGCATTAATATATGATAAAACAAGGCGACATTTAAAGAAGGACCCACCAGGTGAACAGCTGATTTTACTGACGTAAGCTGACTCGCATCCTATATGTGACTATAGGATGACCAAATATACTACAGTACTAAGACTATAGTGGTCATGACAGCTAATGTGCCCAAAGTGCAGCACAAGGGCCATCTGTGGTCTGTGACATTTGTTATTTGCCCTCGGCACGGCACATAACAAAAATAAACAACAACAAAAAACGTGCAATATGTGAAAAAACAGCAAGAAGCTCAATGACAAAAAAAACTAAATGTTGACATCAGCCAATAATAACACAAAGCTTTGTCTTCCTATTTATATAGAAAATTATATATATATATATATATACATATATATGTCTTGATTGGATTATCCAGAGAATAGTGCTCGATACCGTGGTAGAGCGCAATATGATTTTTCCCACACCTACATATATACATATATATATATATATATATATATATATATATATATATATATATATATATATATATATATATATATATATATATGTAAATATATATATATATATATATATATATATATATATATATATATATATATATATATACATATACAAATCCTGTTTCCATATGAATTGGGAAATTGTGTTAGATTTAAATATAAACGAAATACAATGATTTGCAAATCCTTTTCAACCCATATTCGAATGAATGCACTACAAAGACAAGATATTTGATGTTCAGACTCATAAACTTTATTTTTTTTTTTGCAAATAATAATTAACTTAGAATTTCATGGCTGCAAAACGTGCCAAAGTAGTTGGGAAAGGGCATGTTCACCACTGTGTTACATCACATTTTCTTTTAACAACACTCAATAAACGTTTGGGAACTGAGGAAACTAATTGTTGAAGCTTTGAAAGTGGAATTCTTTCCCATTCTTGTTTTATGTAGAGCTTCAGTCATTCAACAGTCCGGGGTCTACGCTGTCGTATTTTACGCTTCATAATGCGCCACGCATTTTCGATGGGAGACAGGTCTGGACTGCAGGCGGGCCAGGAAAGTACCCGCACTTCTTTTTTACAAAGCCATGCATGTGGCTTGGCATTGTCTTGCTGAAATAAGCAGGGGCATCCATGAAAAAGACTGCGCTTAGATGGCAGCATATGTTGTTCCAAAACAACACAGTTAGACACAGACAACATTCACAGTGTGTATTTATATATATAAATACATATATATATATATATATATATATATATATATATATATATATATATATATAAATATATATATATATATACATATATATATACGTATATATACATATATATATATGTATATATATATATATATACAGTATATATATTAATTAAATAATAATGATAGAGATGGATGGATGGATGATAGAGATATCAGGAATCTCTGGCTTGAACAGGTTGATGACCACTTATATAGTAAAATGTCTTATTAATAGGATAGAATAGGATACACTTTATACACCTTAAAATGTGAAAACATATTGCACAGTAAAATATGTTACACTATAAATTAATAATAATTAACACTTTTTATTTTACCAGTATTTGCAGGGGGCCAATAATAATGGCCCCATGTCACACTTTGGACTCCTGTGCTTTAAACTGTACATACTGGTTGTTGCTGATCGACTCAAGACTTTTAGGTGCCAATAGTGCATGAATCCAACCTTCCAATTGATGAAACTACCCCAGAAAATTACACATCAGCCTACTGTGGAACGCTAATGCTAGAAAGGACACCGGTGACAAAATAACAGGTTATTTTAAATGTGTCGATTTGGGCTGAAATTTGAGGAAGACACACATTTTTTTTTCTAAGAAACAATATTCCTCATAGCATGATTTTAGCAAGTTGTTTATCTCCTGTGATGGAAAAGTCTCAAGAGTATGAAAAATGCAGTCGTAACTCTGTTTTAACCTACAGTCTTTCTTTTTTTTTTTTTTTTTTTTCCTGTCCAGCTTTTCAGGCAAATCATATAGTTGATGTAGATGCCCATATCGGCTGTTCCAATTTACTTTACAAAAGAAAAGTGTAGGATACTTCTCTTGTTGTCTTATTTGAATTTGACTTTATCAAATGTATTTATATTATCATTTGGTGCAGCCGGGCCGGAACAGGAGGGGATAGAAAAAAAAAAAAAAAGGAAGACAGAGGGGGAAATTGTTGGGATAAGAGGGGGATTAGACAGAGAGACAAAAACAACAACAGCAAATACAACAATAACAACAACAACAATAGAACAACACCAGCACATACGATATGTACAAATATGATGGTGAAAGTGATAGCAAAGAAGCAGTTAGTGAAATATATAATAATATAGAAATGACAATGAGCATTTTTACATTACAACTGGAGCAATACAAATACCAATAGAAAAAGCGCTATTGATTATGAACAATATCAATAGTTTACCTCTATTAACAACAATACAGTTGTTCAAATGCAACAATAGGTATACATAATGATAACTAGAAAGATTAATAAAAAAAAAAAAAAAAAGGAATACCGACAGATGGAGGGGAAGAGAGAGAGGCAACCTATAGTAATCTTGTAGATTGTTATAGTAACAATGGATTAAGCTTTGTCAGTATGCCATGTGTTACCCAGTTTACCCTAGGGCAACAACGTTGATATATGTTTGATGAAATGTGATTATGTGCATGAGTGTATGTATGTATATATGTACTTATATATGAACAGAATGTGTAAATGAATGTTTGTACAGTATATGTATATTTACAGTATATGTATGTTTGTTTGTACAGTGAATGTATATGTACAGTATGGGTATGTTTGTACCGTGAATGTGCGTGTAGATGGACGAACTTGGAGTACGTAGGTATGTACTGTATTTGTGTATGTATGTGGGCGTGTAGGTACCTATGTATGTACGTTTGTACCTACAGTCTTTCTTTATGTGATTCAATAGTAATTCAAGACCAAAGTAAGAGTTGGATCCAATGTTGTATGTATATCGAGCTTGACTCACCAGTTGCGATAAATCCCTCCATCTTGTCTTTGAACGGCTGGAGGTGTTCCTCTGAAGAGTTCGCACACACTCTCTGTACATCTCTCTGGCAAGCTTGGTAGAATGGAGGGAAATGATCAATACGGGCAAAACATCAAGAGCTTAAATATGACTAGCAGGGCTGTCAAAATGAATGTGATAATGCGCATTTCTCCATCATCATTATTAATCTGATTAAAAAATTGATTGCAATGCGGTGCAAAAGGACTCGAAATCTCTGGAACGTTTAGGCAGTATGTCTCAAAAGTGTTACTGTTGCCCATACTGCAGTTGATGTGGTAGTGACACTGCAGAACCAAACAGGTTAATATGGAAGACGATAACAGCACTATATTGTCCTAATGAGAAAGCAAATTTGATGGACAAAATGAGTACCAAAAAAAACCTCGAGGGAACAGTCGACCGACATCAAGTATGATTCTGTCAGTGTATGTTTTGGACATTTTGTTTCATGAATGGGAATTGTAAAAACAACAAAAATTGATAGATGAATTTGTTTTTGAAATACAAAAAAATTATGAGAAAACAAAGCATTTTTCTTTTTCAGTGTCAGAGATCAACCTATAGTATATACAAATAAATTATAATAATTTTAGATTTTATATAGTACAATTTAAAATCAACAGTCAGCAGAAACTAAAACATTGACCAAACACTGTCTTTTGCTATAGGCCAGTCCGCTGTCTTTAAATGGTAATGTGCGGTTTCGGTGTGGGAATTGGAGAAAAATATGTATTTTTCCGTTACTACTGACTCTTGATTTTTCTTAAATTAAATAAAAAATTAGGATTAAACCGTTTTTTAGATTAAGCTATTGCTCTTCGACACCGAAAAAGAAGAACGCTTGGTCTATATACATATTTTTTGTATTTCAAAATGAAATTCAAATAATCTAATAAAACATGTTTTTTATTATTCTCAGAGCATTCGATCGATCGCAACGGGACTGTTTGGTTTGTCTTATAAGACAAACGTCTTGAATGCCCTGAGATTACAATGACATGGATGAATTACAACATTCGTGGACATCTTTTTAATTAATATTTTTCAATTCCTATTCTTTAAAACAAATGAAATCAATGACCAACACATACACAGATCATACACACTCTGCAGGGAAAAGTTTCTTTTCACCAAAGCACTTTCATTTTAAAATACCATTAAATTCAATAGTAATACAAAAGGACTAACAGGTCCATATTCAAATTTTTATTTAGAAAAACAGACAAGTTTTTTTGTTGAAGGGGACCTGTATTGATGTTCATCCTCTCTCACTTATAAATGTTATAACAAATACCATGTTTGATCCTTGTGTTAATGCCAAATTGACATACCATAATCTTCATGTATTTGAGCTTAAACTTGAATGCAGTTTTGGATGCCTCTGGAGGCTGTGTTTAGCATTGCTTTATAACGGTGGGCCACCTCACAGATTGACGGACATACAGGTATATGCATTCTCAGACATGTTGTGTCGCCAATCCTCCTTCCCCTGTTCTGACCCAACACTGCTGCCTAAAGCTTCCATGTTATTAATTTTTGTTTCATATGTCCTGCTCTGATGTCTATAAAATACATACTTCCATGTTTATTTGACCAAGCCATTTTATTAGGGAGGGTTTTGTCCAGGTGGACTAGTACGAAGCCGCTAAACTCAGATGGAAAACGGCATTGCTGCATTATGACATAGTTTTAGGAAACAAAAGAGAAGGTACAAGAAAGTATTATTTTCATATAATCCTGGTATGAGCACGATAACATCAATGTGCGACATGCAGTGACATAAATGCTGGTAAAAGCAGCTTTTTTTAATGCGGTTCTGTATTGATCCAAGAGTAGGCAGGTGTTCCTAATGTTGTGACTGGTTAATCTATATACCGCATAGGATATCAATACATACAGTATTATCTGGACCACAAAGAAGTGTGTTAAATGTAGATTAGAATCATTATACATCTCTTATAATTTTAACATGATGTTAAAAGTGGTTAATACATATTAAACGCATATACCTGTATATTCCCTTCTTTTTAAGTCTCTTTGCTCATGCAAAATAAAACATGATTACCGGTAATATACAATCAAAATTTGTGATGTGTGATTTTGATTAATTGAAATGAATCTACAGCAACCCTTGGATTATTCTGACACAACATTGTAATTGTTTGACACCGCTAACAATTAACACAATACTAAAGTATATGGTAAGTGTCGTTCAGCTTCTCCCATCACAGCAAGTCACTCGCTTGGCTAAAACACAACCCTCCGACATTTCTCCAGGTTTGTGACCGGCACCAAAGGTTGTGTTGTGTGTCGGCGCACTGGCCAAGGATGCAAGCCAGAAGCATGAACTACTACAATGCGAACTACAGTACGAACATAATTGAACATGTGTAAGAATTAGGTTCAACAGCAGTTAGGGAAAAAAGAACAAGAACCGAAAATTTGCTGAAGGTGAACATTGCGGCATGGTTCCATCAGAGGTGAGTGTGCATGTGCGTGTTAAACTGTTTGCCGTTTCCTGATGGGTTTTCTTTACTGTGCCAAATGACGTGACTCGCACACGCTTGCAGGAAACAGCTGTGACTGAGCTTGTTCCAACCGAACCATTCCTACTTCCTGTCAAATGCGATACGCACAAAACTTTGGCATATTGGTCCAACCTGTAAGTCATTAATGACTACAATAAATACTTTAGCTTGCTTACGACCACATAGCCACAATAATATCCGTGCAACACAACAAGAGCATTAACAAGGTCTGGCCGTTGTCTCTTTCACATGTTTGCACCTGCAGCTCGGTACAATCCCTCCATTAAGTATTTCATTTGTTGGCTGCCTGAAGAAATCACAGAGGACATGTCAGCGTTTTAAAAAAAGATGAGTTAATTATGAACAACCAAAATCCGGAACACTTCCTAAATTGACAAGAGCCAACAGTTATGACAACATACAAATAGCCCACAAACATAGCAACCAAAATATCCTGTTTCTACAAACCACATGTCCTCTGCAGAAATACCCTGACTTAAACAGGCCCATTGAACCCAAAAGACTACAATTTAGATGCAGCTTTATTTAAAATGTGTTCCAGACGGAAAAGGCTTTGAAGAGGAAGGCCGCAAAGCCACAACAGCCATAAATAACATAAATGTTTTTGTTTTGGACATTGTCTTATGAAGCAGCATTTTAAATTTGAAAATGAAAAAAAAAATGAAATTGGAAGTCATTGTACAAATAAAACTGCTCACTCTGGGAAAAAAAAGTACTATTTTTGTAAACTAAGGACAAAGGGTATCCCCATTTTACAGTCATTGATAATTCAACTATCCATAAAAGAAGAAAACATGCCTTCTTGATAGTAACCAAAATTATGTGAGTTTTTAATGTGTATCTATTACATTGCAAGACTAGCAATTATAGCTCAAGAAGGAACACATCTTTTAAAAAGAGGGTAGCGAATACTGAAAATTCACATTACAGTAATTTGATAATATGATAGCCATCAAAACAAATAATATGAAACTGAGATTATTGAGGCTTCTATTGAGTTATACTTAATACACTTTTTTTTAGTATACAGAATTCAATACAATAAAGAAGAATATTGGTGAATAATTAAGTATCACTTGATGAGGGCCATTTTATTTTTACTCACATGCATAAAATATCTTTATTCATAGAATGTAAAGTGTATAATATTGACTGGGCAGAGAAGAAGACCAATGGATTTTTTTAATTGTCTACTGCTAAAAGGCAGTCATGATTAAATCTGGCTAAGGGACTTTCAAGATCTCACTTAGTACAAAAGAGAAACAGCAGAGACTGTCGGTAAAGATTCAGCATCTTAGGCAACTAAGTTAGTCTCCATCTTGACATGCAGAAATCAAAATACCGTATTTTTCGGACTATAAGTCGCAGTTCTTTTCATAGTTTGGCCGGGGGTGCGACATATACTCCGGAGCAATTTATGTGTGAAATTATTAACACATTACCGTAAAATATCAAATAATATTATTTATCTCATTCGCAGAAGAGACGAAGAAAATGTCAGCAATCGTCACATACACCTAAGCCAATAAGAATTTGGCGGGGGAGGGTCATGGCAGAAGGGCATTGTGGGTCATGGGATGCTAACTGCGATATGCTATATGCTACTGCCGTAGCTATTAAAATGGATCATTTCATCGTTGGCGGTAACTTATAAAAACTGAGAAGGGCTGAACAAAAATGGCACTGAAAAGGAAATCATGTACTGCAGATTACAAACTGGACGTAGTAAAATATGCAGCAGAAAACGACAAAGAGGAAGTGGCGCATACCTTTGGAGTTGGCAAAGTTGTTTAGAAGCGACATCGAGGATGAATATTTCAAAGGATTTATTGATTAGGAGTGACAGATTGTTTGGTAAACGTATAGCATGTTCTATATGTTATAGTTATTTGAATGACTCTTACCATAATATGTTGCGCTAACATACCAGGCACCTTTTCAGTTGGTTATTTATGCGTCATATAACGTACACTTATTCAGCCTTTTGTTCACTATTCTTTATTTATTTTAAATTGCCTTTCAAATGTCTATTCTTGGTGTTGGGTTTTATCAAATAAATTTCCCCCAAAAATGCGATTTATACTCCAGTGGGATGTATATATTTGTTTTTTTCCTTCTTTATTATGCATTTTCAGCCGGTGCGACGTATACTCCGGAGCGATTTATAATCCGAAAAATAAGGTACTTCTGTGCTTCAAAGTTGTTTCCAGAGCCAGTTTGGTAAGGCATGTTAAGAGAGTTTTATGGGCTGTGTTAAATCAACAACCCCAACAGAGGTTTTGAAACTTACTTGAGCCAATAGCGACACACATCCAAGCAGGAGGCCACACACATGAGATAAACATCCATCCATCCATTTTCTACCGCTTATTCCCTTTGGGTCACGGGGGGCGCTGGCGTCTATCTCAGCTACAATCGGGCGGAAGGCGGCGTACATCCTGGACAAGTCGCTACCTCATTGCAGATGAGATAAACACTAGTCAGAAGGTAGAAAAGCGCTATACAAGTACAACCCATTTATAATCAGTGGGGCTTAAGTAGAATTTTCAAATTTTTTGCATAATCTGCAAAATCTCAGCAGGAAACAATTCTTTCAACTATTGAGTTGAAGACCATTATATGAAATAAGATAATTGTGGTTGTAGGGGCGCAAGCATACTTGCCACCCTTGAGACCTCCGATTTCGGGAGGTGGGGGGTGGTGGGCGAGGGCGTGGTTGGGGGCGGGGGTGTGGTTAAGAGGGGAGGAGTATATTTACAGCTGTTGTGTGCGCAGTTGTGCACTGCACTTTCTAAAGTAGATGTTATTGTCACATATGCATGATTGATTGATTGAAACTTTTATTAGTAGATTGCATAGTACAGTACATATTCCGTACAATTGACCACTAAATGGTAACACCGCAATAGGTTTTCAACTTGTTTAAGTCGGGATCCACGTTAATCAATTCATGGTACAAATATATACTATCAGCATAATACAGTCATCACACAAGTAAATCATCATAGTATATACTTTGAATTATTTAAAATCCGGGGGATGGGAGGAGGAGCTTTGGTTGATATCAGTACTTCATTCATCAACATTTGCAACAACAGAGAAATGGACATTGAAACAGTGTAGGTAATACTTAGTAGGATATGTACAGCGAGCAGAGAACATAGTGAGTTCAGATAGCATAAAAACAAGTATATACATTAGAAATACATTAAATTATTTACATTAGGTTATTTACAATCCGGGGAGATGGGATGTGAATGGAGGAGGATTAGTAAAGGGTTGAAGTTGCCTGGAGGTGTGGTGGTGCATGTACAAAAGATGGCAGTTGACACGATGGCGAGGCATAATGGATGCGTGTTGCTACCCCAGGGATGCAAGAGGACCAGGACAGGCAGGAGTTGCAGGTAAGATTAGATTTAATACAAAAACAAAAATAATACTGGTACAAAATGCAAAGAAAAGGCGTGCCGAATGCACGGAGAGCTATGCTAATAATTAGCAACGAGAGCAGAGTACAGGAATAGAGGTGCAGAGCGCACGCAAAGCTAAGGCGAGACTTAGCAATAGTGATTACAAAAATAAGAACCAACGTGCGTGTTGCAAGTAGCAAACAAAACAGCCAGGAGGAACTAAGGTAGCAGGTGGTCTTAAATACAACACAAATAATTCAAAACAGGTGTGCGTAATGAGTCCGTGCAGGAGGCATACTTAGGTTGCCATGGTGACAATACAAAACAAGGAAGTGCGCTAACAAACGGGATCGGTAGAGTCCAAAACATGATCAAAACATAGTAGGACAATACAAAAAAGACAAACATGCTAGAGATGTGTGATCCGGAAGCCGGATCACAACATTACCCCCCCCTTAAGGGGCAGATCCCAGATGCCCCCAAAAAACTGCAATAAAGAGAACCCCCTCCCAAAACCAGAAAGTTCACAAACGAAGGGAGGGCGGAAGGAGTCCACGGTGGAGGGTCGCCAGATCGCATGTCCCCGAATCCACCGAGGACACATCATGTGGCGGCGGCGGGTGGAACGCTGCTGCCGAAAAAGTTTTGGCGGGCGACCTCGAAAAGGCCACATTAGTGGCCGCCTCGCAGGATGAGGTGCCCGGCGAGGCGGACGACCCGGGCACGGCCACATCCGTGGCCGACATGGAGGAGGGAGTATCTGGCGAGGAGGATGACCTCGCAGAGGCCACGCCCGTGGTCGACGTGGTGGACGACGCCTCAGCACCGAAATCCCAGCAGGCTTGGAAGCAGCAGACGAGGGTGCGGGGACTGCAGCCAAAGCAGGCCCGAGTGCAGCTGGCGAGGATGATGCGGGTGCTGCAGCCGCAGGAGTCGTCGGAGGCGGCCTGGGAGCCGCAGGAGTCGTCGGAGGCGGCCTGGGAGCCGCAGGAGTCGTCGGAGGCGGCCTGGGAGCCGCAGGAGTCGTCGGAGGCGGCCTGGGAGCCGCAGGAGTCGTCGGAGGCGGCCTGGGAGCCGCAGGAGTCGTCGGTGGTGCTGGTGTGGGCTCCAGCCCCGTCGTCGACGCTGGTGTGGGCTCCAGCCCCGTCGTCGACGCTGGTGTGGGCTCCAGCCCCGTCGTCGACGCTGGTGTGGGCTCCAGCCCCGTCGTCGACGCTGGTGTGGGCTCCAGCCCCGTCGTCGGCGGTGCTTGGCGGCACGGAGCTGGCACCGGTGCTTGGCGGCACGGAGCTGGCACCGGTACCTGTCGTGGTGCTGGTACCGGAGTGGGCTCCAGCCTTGGAGTTTGTGCTGGTGTGAGAACCAGACTGGGAGCTGGTGTGAGAACCAGACTGGGAGCTGGTGTGAGAACCAGACTGGGAGCTGGTGTGAGAACCAGACTGGGAGCTGGTGTGAGAACCAGACTGGGAGCTGGTGTGAGAACCAGACTGGGAGCTGGTGTGAGAACCAGACTGGGAGCTGGTGTGAGAACCAGACTGGGAGCAGGTGTCGGCTTCAGCCGAGGAGCAGGTGTCGGCTTCAGCCGAGGAGCAGGTGTCGGCTTCAGCCGAGGAGCAGGTGTCGGCTTCAGCCGAGGAGCAGGTGTCGGCTTCAGCCGAGGAGCAGGTGTCGGCTTCAGCCGAGGAGCAGGTGTCGGCTTCAGCCGAGGAGCAGGTGTCGGCTTCAGCCGAGGAGCAGGAGTCGGCGTCAGCCGAGGAGCAGGTGTCGGCGTCAGCCGAGGAGCAGGTGTCGGCGTCAGCCGAGGAGCAGGTGTCGGCGTCAGCCGAGGAGCACTAAGAGACTGGCAGAGAGGAGGACTAGGACTACTATGAGGATTTAGACTAACACTAGGACTTGGGCAAGGACTTGTGTGAGGACCAGTACTTACACTCAAACTAGTGCTTTTATAAGGACTTGGGCAAGGACCAGGACTTACAGTCGAACCAGGGCTTGGGCAGGAACTAGGACTTGAGGTCAACCTAGGGCAAGGACTGGGACTTACAATCATACTGGTGCTCGGGCAAGGACTTGGACAAAGACTAGGACTTACAGTGACACTGGGGCTCGGACAAGAATTTGGGCAAGGACTAGGGTTACTGTGAGGACTAAGACCATGAGGGGAATTAGGACACGGACTACGATCAAGACTACACGAAGGTACGTAACTGGGACCGGGACTTGGACTACCATTAAGAGAATGACTTGAGCAAGGACTTGGGCTAGGACTCGGACTACGACTCAGTCTACGAGTTGATCTACAATGTTGGCCAGAAGTCGGACCAGGACTGGGACTAGGCTTGAACACCGGTGGTGGAGGGCGCACTGGAGGTAGTGGACTAGCGAGTCGAAAAGTCGGTGGAGGAGGTCTAGGTGGCCTTAGTGGCTTGACCGGGGGAAACACAGGTGGAGGAAGAAAAGTAGGTAGCTCATGTTGCCTTAGTTTGCATCTAGAAATAACATCTGTATAGAACTTAGTTGTGTCTATAGAGTCCAAAAAATCATAGTCAATATTTGAAACAGGTTGAGAATAAGACTCAACAATATAAAAATCCTCAGAAAAAATATCATCGACAGGGGGTGGTATTGAGCCACCAGGGGGCGTTGACGAAATGACGTCACCGTGATGGACCGGTGGGCCGGAGGTATGCCCTGGCCTTACAGCCCAGTCGGAAGAGTGGTTGGAATATGGAGAAAAAACAAAACTTCCAAACCTCAGGGAAGAGTACTGGGCTGTTGTCTGCGCGCTGCTGTCCGGGGAAAAAGTCTTCGCGGCTTGGCGAAGGGAAGACTTTTGGTGGTCCACTGCGAGGCGGCGTTGTGCTGGCTGTTTTCTGACACGATGGCGAGGCATAATGGATGCGTGTTGCTACCCCAGGGATGCAAGAGGACCAGGACAGGCAGGAGTTGCAGGTAAGATTAGATTTAATACAAAAACAAAAATAATACTGGTACAAAATGCAAAGAAAAGGCGTGCCGAATGCACGGAGAGCTATGCTAATAATTAGCAACGAGAGCAGAGTACAGGAATAGAGGTGCAGAGCGCACGCAAAGCTAAGGCGAGACTTAGCAATAGTGATTACAAAAATAAGAACCAACGTGCGTGTTGCAAGTAGCAAACAAAACAGCCAGGAGGAACTAAGGTAGCAGGTGGTCTTAAATACAACACAAATAATTCAAAACAGGTGTGCGTAATGAGTCCGTGCAGGAGGCATACTTAGGTTGCCATGGTGACAATACAAAACAAGGAAGTGCGCTAACAAACGGGATCGGTAGAGTCCAAAACATGATCAAAACATAGTAGGACAATACAAAAAAGACAAACATGCTAGAGATGTGTGATCCGGAAGCCGGATCACAACAGCAGTATTGTCATGTTTAAGAGTGTCACATGCTGTTTACGGCAGACGAAACTGCCTTACGGTAGAGTGGTAGACATAAACGTGACTGCTGTTGTTGTGTGTTGATACTGCGCTGGGAGGACTTAATGAAACTGCCTAACAATAAACCCACATAAGAAACCAATAACTCGCCCTTGATCATTCTACAGTTATAACGTCATTGGGCAGACATGCTCTCATACACATCACTCAGGACCTCATAGAGCTTGAGGGGGCGCCGCCTGAATTTCAGGAGATTTTCGGGAGAAAATTTGTCCCGGGAGGTTTTCGGGAGAGGCGCTGAATTTCGTGAGTGTCTCGGAAAATCCGGGAGGGTTGGCAAGTATGTGGGCAAGTGGAAAGAAAAACATGTGAGATTTAGCTTCTGTGATTAAGATGAGAGACTTTGGACCCATCTAATATCCCAAATAAATGCTAAGTAGCGTGTGCAGTAGTACAGTACTTGCGAGTACTGTACTATTGCGGGCGTGTTGTGGGTGATTTACTAAGACAGAAGCCGTAATTCACAAGAAGTGCAAAAGAAGTGCAGCCCGCCATATTCAAATGAAGAGTATGCCTGTACTGCTGCCTATCAACATGGAGACAATCAATTACTGCGTTTCCAGTCAATTCCTGCAATTTTGGCATCATGCTCCAACTTGTGTGTTGTAGAACATGCAGGCAGCTCACAACTATAATCTGTACCACCTTTTCTGCAATACAGGAGCACAATCTAAACAACAGAACCTATTTTTTGGCACGTCGAAAGTGTGCTCTGGAGAGGCCGCTTGTGCCAATAACACTGTCAGTAACTGCAATGGTGCGCTGGTGCAGCAAGACAATGCTGTTGCTAGAAGTTTTTCCATTTTTCTTGCAAATGAAATACACCAGCAGATACCATTGTTTGTGTGTCTGCTTACTCCAAGTCATCTCCTAAGTAAATAATCATTTTAAAGTCTCAGTCTCTCTCTCTCTCTCTCTCTCTTAAAATGCACTTTAATTGACGGTAAAACTTAGGTAAATATTTTTGCTTACAGAAATGAGTCCATTTTATTTAGTTTTATTTATTTATTTAGGATACAGTTATTTACCTACAGTACAATGGTAAACAATTCTACAGTAATGAAAAATAAAAGTTTTTATCCTCTTAAATGAATTCTTGTATAAATAATATATATAAGGATTACATTCATTTGTAAACACTGTACAGTTTTTATCGATTATTTCTGCAATTCGATTACGTATCAATTATTGATGCATCTTTAATTGATGTATATTGATGCAGTTTTACATTTTGATTCGTTTCACTAAATAAGCATTTATCACTTGCATCTGTAAAAAACAGTGCATTTGTAATAAGAAATAGTTAAATTAATTACTAGATTTATTAAATTAATGAAAATGTGTGCACAACTGGAACATAAGTGCCTTATTGTCACGTCTGTAAATCTGGTTTTATGTTTGATCATGTTTTGTTTAGTTTTCTGGACTTTTGTTCCGTTTTTTCACTTCCTGGTTTGTTTTGTTACCATGACAACTCATTGCTTTTCACCTTGCCCTCCTAGTCACGCCCATGCCCTCAGTCCCGCACCTGTTCCTAATTATCACAGCCACTATTTAAGTCAATTTCTTTCTGTCCATCTGTCTGGGAACATTAACTTTCATTGTAATCTACGACCTTTGCTGCTCATTCTCCATGCCCAGGATCACCTGCCACGCACCTTGCTATTTTTGCCTCCTCTTTTTGTTGTCACAGTAAGTGTTTTGTTTTAGTTGTTTATAGTCATGCCATCGTGCTGTTTCTGTTCATAGTTCATTCATGCCAATCGAGCAAGTGTTTTTGTTTCATGTTTATATTTTGTAGCCAAGTTTTATACCTCCTTGTGAGCGCCCTTAGTTTGTTTATTTTTTATTATAGTTTTAAATAAACAACAATGTACTCGTCCACGCCTCGCTCGTGTTGATCCTCATCTGCATCGAAGATACAATCCATGTCCAAGCCAAGTTGTGACACTTATAATAAAGCAGATTGTTGGATCTTTCGGTGAGGTGCCTAGCTAAGGTCAGACAAATTTTATTTGCATTACTTTATTTACAGTAAATAAATCGATTATTTATGAATCAATTCTATAGTCGTCCATGTCCAAATTGTAATGCATCTAAAAATGTATTATTTCCCCCACCTTTAGTATATACACACACATACATTGCATATCAGAATCAGAATCAGAATTTTTTTTAAAATATACATATATATGTGTACATACATATTATATATAATATATAATATATTTAGAATTAAATAAAATATCTAAATACATTTGATATCAAAATCATTACACCAACTTTAGTTCTTTTAAAACAATATTATTTATCCAAACTCAGTTTGCTGTCTCATTCTGAGTGCCTGTGTGATCACGTGGACACAGGTATTTTTACACAATCTGCGATGGCAATGTTTTAAGTCTGCATATTAGTTTTATACCGAAGTGAAGAGTGAAGTTACCCAAACATGTAAAAATACAGTACAACCTGCGACAAAGCCCTATTTTCGAGGATAATCGCCAATAAGCTGTCGTATACACATTCAGACATTGACACTCATACACAAATTAGGACGCTTTTTTCACTTCACAGCAGAGCGTTGATTGTGACGTAACAAAAAAACATTTGTACACAGTTAAAAAATGTAGAGGATTCAAAATATTATAAGAAAAAGATTAGAGACATTTCAGTTTGGGTTGATTAAAGCAAGCTTTAGTTAACAGACTGAAAAACACATTATTTCAAATACTCCAACTTTGACACTGCAATATAAAGTAAAAACTAAAAAATATTGCGACTTAATGTTTGTGTGTGTGTGTGTGTGTGTGTGTGTGTGTGTGTGTGTGTGTGCGTGTGTGTGTGTGTGTGTGTGAGTGTGTGTGTGGTCATGTGTAATTATGTGAAAGATAGACTCCTACCTTGTTTACTTCTTTGACGACCTCCTTAAAGTTTTGTATTCAATCAGAAATATCAAGCAGCTACAATGCGCAAAAAATGGCAAAGTGTGAAGATAGTGTTTTGAATATTGCCCACTGTGCATTTTAGTGGATTTATATGGGTGTAATTTTTATTGTGTATGGTGCATGGACCTGTTTTTTAATGTTCACAAAGCATGTTGTACGTTTTGAAGACCACGTTTGTACCATTAATGGGATTGGGTGAAATAAATGAATACTGTGCTCAGTAGACTTCAAAATAAAACTCACAGTAATTAACACAATTTACAATAAACCTTGTCCACAAGATATCTACAGATATGCAGCAATTAGGCTGAAAGGTAATTCAAATTTTAACTTGAGACACACAGAAGGCCAAATTTACTATTTAACCTGTAACGTCTCGCGGGCCAGACTGAATATGCCAGTGTGTCGCACTCCGCCTGCAAGGCCATAGTTTGTACACACCTGCAATAGTAGATCAGGCACTTCACTTGATTTGAAGCATACATTTAGTTCCATTTTAGAAAATTAGAGCAGGAAGACTAAGTACGTTAGAGAAACACACATGGCTAAGCTGTTGGATGAATGGTTCGGACTCATCATCGCAATGTTTTATTACCTCAACAAACCCTGCTGGTCAGATGTAACCAATGTCTGACCCCGGAACAATTTCTGGCTATCAGCTCATATTTAATCAACCAGCGGCATTATCCAAAAAACGGTTCAGTCAAAACATTACAACTTTACTTCTTGTTGATGCTGCTTTAAATTTAGACATGTAAACCTTACAAGGGAACTGCACTTTGTATTTGAATTTTGCCTATTGTTCACAATGATTATGAAAGACATGAAGACAGATTGATTTTTTTATGCATTCTAAATATTAAATAAATGCGTTCAAAAGTCTGCTTACAATGGAGCTAGTAGGAGTCGTTAAATTCTGACTATAAAGTCCAAACACTTTTAGGGTTTTATATACAGGACATGATGTAATGTAGTAACAGGCGCATTTATCATAACATTTAATATTTATGTATTTTGGTCATTTTAGGCCATTGTCGTGCATTAATTTCAATAACGCATCAATCAATCAATCAATCAATCAATCAATCAATCAATCAATCAATCAATCAATCAATCAATCAATCAATCAATCAAAGTTTACTTATATAGCCCTTTAATCACAAATGTCTCTAAGGGCTGCACAAGCCACAACGACATCCTCGACTCAGATCCCCCATCAGGGCAGGAAAAAACTCAACCCAATGGGAACAACGAGAAACCTTGGGGATTCCCCCCTTGGGGATTGGTGCAGTGGATACCGAGTGGATACGGTTAATAGTGTTAGAGTAAGGGCTGGGTATCGGTACTCGACCGAAACAAATCGGCAATCGGTTCTTTTTGTACCCAGATCAAGAAAAAAAAAATGTTTCTATGGTTTTGCTCGCAGCCAATCACTGCAAGCATTCTTCGATTTAAAGCGCCATGTGATTGGTCCACCACGGCAACAACAATAGTTTGTATGGCGGTAAAGCGGGTTGAAGCAGTGCAGAATTAGCTGGTCATCAGTTCGAGATGCCGGCAGCAAAACGGTCAAAGGTATGTTTGTACGACACGCCTGTGGCGCCGGGTACAAAGAAATGCATACAATGAGGCAAGATTATTCCAGGGAAATCAGGGAATACTAGTAATATGATTAAAGACCTCATCAAGCACTGAGCAAACTTAATGGTGGAGAACTGTACTGTGTTTAAAAAGCCAGCTTCTACAACACCAGCATCGGCGTCGTCATCTCAACAGGACACTGCTCAACCATCGATAACTTCAGGTATACAGTATAATGGTTACTATTGTCATGATCCGTAGTCCGGACCATGTTTTGTGTTTTCTGTTTGTTTTGGACTCCTTCAGTTCCTGTTTGTGCACCTCCTGAGTTTGTTACCATGGTTACATAACATTTTCACTTGCCTCTTGTGTTCAGGACGCTCACCTGTTTCCAATCAGAGCATTGATTACTTGTCTTTCATAATGATGGTGAACGATAGGCACAATTCCAAAAAAAGTGCAGTTCCCCTTTAAAATAAATGTTATGATTAAAGTGTCTTTATTTCTTTGTGCTGGAACTTTCAACTTTCTTTGGCCCAAACGTGGGCTACACGTAATGTTTAGTTGTATGATACCAAGATGGCATGTGGAGCAAAAATATGGTAGCCCTTTTTGTCAAACTCCGAATCATACAAAAAGTGAGTTGTACCAAAACAGAGGTACCACGGAATTAAAAAAATAACTTTTTCTACAAACCAATCATACATAGATGTACTGTTTGGCTCATACATCATCTCACGCACACACACACACACACACACACACACACACACACACACACACACACACACACACACACACACACACACACACACACACACACACACACACACACACACACACACACACACACACACACACACACACACACACACACACACACAGTGCACTGTAAGTGAATGGACATATAGAGGTGATAGACAATTGCTATAGCCAATCAGATCACAAGTTCTTGTCAGTTGTTATCAGGCCTTTTAGCTGGCATAGCGCTGTGATTGGATACTCACTTGGGAGTCCCAGGATAGTCAGCCTGTAAAGGCGGATTATCAATCAGAACAGGTTATAAAATAATATATATTTTATTTCCATCTTCCAGAAAACATTTTTTTAGGTAGAAATATCAAATATTACATGACATATCTGACAAAACATTAGAAGCACAAGACAATTTTTAATTTTTTTGGTAGTTAGACATGATATGACGCGTAGCGCTATTATTGTAAAGCCTGAAGTATGTGATTGGTATGAGAAGAAAGTGTTCAATAAAAATGACTCTAGTCTTCCTGTCTACCGTCTTTCCTTCTGGCATGTTGTTATTCTTTCTTATTAAAGCAGTTAGTGCAACCCTCAAAATTTTATGTTATCAATGCAGCCAAAGCAGCTGTTTGCTCCAATGATGCCATCTCACAGCAATCGGAGATACAATTGTCTTGTCTTGTCGGTAGAACAACTTCACGGCTTTGGACATAGGATTTCCAAAATGTCCCCTTTTTTTGGGCATTTCTGCTCGATATTTTGCTATGTTTGAGCTTGAAGCACAACAGTAACGGAACACTATTACATTCCTCCACGCTACGGAATGAATCAAGGGTCAAAAGCGAAAGCATAAATCATGCGTTAAAAAATATTGCTGAATATATATATACATATATATATATATATGTTTATGTGTATATGTGTGTATGTTTATATATATATATATATATATATATATATATATATATATATATATATACAGTATATATACACATATATATACATATACACACATACATACATAGATATATATGTATATATATATAATATTGCTGAATATATATATATATATATATATATACATATATATATATATACATATATATCTATGTATGTATGTGTGTATATGTATATATATATGTATATATATATACTGTATATACATATATATATATATGTATATATACTGTATACATATATATATATATATATATATATATATATAAATATATATATATATATATATATATATATATATATATATATATATATATATATATATATATATATATATATAAACATACACACACATACACATAAACATACAAATGTATACATATTAGGGCTGTCAAAGTTAACTATTTCTTCTTTTAATGGCAATACTTTTTTTTATCGCGTGATTGATGAGCACCTCTCCTTTTTGATCCTTGGGCGATTCCGTAATGTGAGGAAGGCTAATGGCGTCCAGTCACTGTTGAGCCACAAGCGGGAAAAGATAGAGCAATAATGCCCCTAGAAAAGGTAGCAATATGGATATCCGATATCCAAAACCATCACGAGTCGTTTCCCCGCCAAGACAAGACCTTTTTATCTTCAGTATTTCATTAAAATCAAGCCTTGATCCTAAAAAAAATTTTAATGTAATCTGTGATATTTCTAACTCCATTAGTGTTAGTACATCAGTTGAAGAATATACCATAGAGGAGGAGATTTTGTGGTAGACTTTTTTTAATGACATGCTCTGACTGACAGTCCTCAATTACAGAAAGTTTATCAGGTTGAATATCACACATTATTGATATATATATATATATATATATATATATATATATATATATATATATATATAATGTTTGTCTGATCTTGAATGGGATTGTGCTGAAAATTTTAATTTTCCTGAAGGAACTCTCCTGACGGAATAAATAAAGTACTATCTAATCTAATCTAATATATATATGTATATTTATATTAGGGCTGTGAATCTTTGGGTGTCCCACGATTTGATTCAATATCGATTCTTGGGGTCACGATTCGATAATACTGTATATCAATTTTTTCGATTCGATTCGATTCTCGATTCAAAAACGATATTTTCCCATTCAAAACGATTCTGTATTAATTCAATACATAGGATTTCAGCAGGATCTACCCCAGTCTGCTGACATGCCAGCAGAGTTATAGATTTAAAAAAAAACAAGCTTTTATAATTGTAAAGGACAATGTTTTATCAACTGATTGCAATAATGTAAATTAGTTTTAACTTTTAAATGAACCAAAAATACGACTTATTTTATCTTTGTGAAAACATTGGACACAGTGTGTTGTCAAGCTTATGAGATGCGATGCAAGTATAAGCCACTTTGACACTATTGTTCTTTTTTATTATTTTTATAAATGTCTAATGATAATGTCAGTGAGGGATTTTTAATCACTGCTATAATGAAATTATAATTAATATTGATACTGTTGTTGATAATATTCATGTTTGTTTCATTACTTTTGGTTTGTTCTGTGTCGTGTTTGTGTCTCCTCTCAATTGCTCTGTTTATTGCAGTTCTGAGCGTTGCTGGGTCAGGTTTGGTTTTGGAATTGGATTTAATTGTTATGGTATTGCTGTGTAGTGGTTTGATTGATTAAAGAAAAAATCGAAAAAAATCGAAAAAAAAAAATCGATTTTTTAAAAATGAGAATCGATTCTGAAACGCACAACGTAAACGATTCGATTTGTATTCGAATCGACTTTTTCCCACACCCCTAATGCACCTGGGGATAGGTTGATTGGCAACACTAAATTGGCCCTAGAATGAGGAGTGTGAATGTTGTCTGTCTATATGTGTTGGCCCTGCGATGAGGTGGAGACTTGTCCAGGGTGTACACCGCCTTCCGCCCCCTTTTAGCTGAGATAGGCATCAGCGTCCCCCGCAACCCCAAAAGGGAATAAGCGGTAGAAAATGGATGGATGGATGGATGGATATATAAAAATATATGTATCTACATATATATGTAACTATATACAAATGTAACTAACGAGCAGGGTAACCTTCGAAACAGGCTTGCAGGGATGTTATAGCCTTTGTGTTTTTTACTGACTTAATATATATATTCAGCTCTATCCGGGTAGTGAGCACTGTACAACGGATAAACCACAGAAAGCTTGACTATATGTAACTATGTATGTTTGCATGCATATATATATATATATATATATATATATATATATATATATATATATATATATATATATATATATATATATATATATATATGCACTGAACAAAAATATAAACCCAACACTTTCTGTTTTTGAACCCATTTTTCATAAATTGAACTATATACAAACCCTGTTTCCATTTGAGTTGGGAAATTGTGTTATAAACCGAATACAATGATTTGCAAATCCTTTTCAGCCCATATTCAGTTGAATATGCTACAAAGACAATATATTTGATGTTCAAACTCATAAACTTTATTTTTTTTTGCAAAAAATAAATAACTTAGAATTTCATGGCTGCAACACGTGCCAAAGTAGTTGGGAAAGGACATGTTCACCACTGTGTTACATTACCTTTTCTTTTAACAACACTCAATAAACGTTTGGGAACTGAGGAAACTAATTGTTGAAGCTTTGAAAGTGGAATTATTTCCCATTCTTGTTTTATGTAGAGCTTCAGTTGTTCAACAGTCCGGGGTCTCCGCAGTCGTATTTTATGCTTCATAATGCGCCACACATTTTAGATGGGAGACAGGTCTGGACTGCAGGCGGGCCAGGAAAGTACCCGCTCTCTTTTTTTACGAAGCCACGCTGTTGTAAAACTTGTCTTGCTGAAATAAGCAGGGGCGTCCATGATAACGTTGCTTGGATGACAACATATGTTGTTCCAAAACCTGTATGGACCTTTCAGCATTAATGGTGCCTTCGCAGATGTGTAAGTTACCCATGCCTTGGGCACTAATACACCCCCATAGCATCACAGATGCTGGCTTTTGAACTTTGCGCCTATAACAATCCGAATGGTTATTTTTTCTTTTTGTTCTGGAGGACACCACGTGCATTTACAATCAAGCCCCACCTGGACCCACTCCAATATGCCACTGGAAGTGGAGGACACAGTCATCTACCTGCTGAACCAAGCCCACACCCACCTAGACAAGCCTGCAAGCAGTGTGAGGGTCATGTTTTTTGACTTCTCCAGTGCTTTCGATACCATACAGCCTGGGCTACTGGATGTGAAGTTGGAGACGATGAAGGTGGAGGCCTTCCTGGTTTTCTGGGTTGTTGATTACCCGACTGACAGACCACAGTACGTGCGACTGCAGGACTTTGTGTCTGACAGGCTGGTCAGCAACACCGGGGCCTCGCGGGGCACAGTCCTCTCCCCCTTCCTCTTCACCATCTACACCACCGATTTCCACTACGAGTCAGAGTCCTGCCACCTTCAGAAGTTTTCTGATGACTCTGCGATAGTGGGGTGTATTGAGGATGGTGATGATGAGGAATACAGGGCACTGGTGGAGGACTTTGTCACATGGTGTGGAAAGAACCACCTCCAGCTCAATGATACGAAGACCAAGGAGCTGGTTGTGGACCTGGCAAGTAGGATGAGTACTTTGGCAACCTCCATTTCCATCGAAGGGGGGGGGGTCTATGTGGATATGGTTGAGGATTATAATTACCTCGCAGTACACATCGACAACAAGCTGAATGGGTCAAAACACGCTGAGGCACTCTACAAGAAGGAACAGAGCCGCCTCTACTTCCTCAGGAGTCTACGATCCTTCAACATCTGTACAAAGATGATTAAGATGTTCTACTTCTTGTAGCCGTGGCCTGCTGGGGCAGCGGGCTGAGAGCGAGGGACCCAAACAGACTGGACCAGCTGGTAAAGAAGGCCAGTAATGTGGAGGGAGTGGAGCTAGACTCTCTGGCGGTGGTGTCAGAGAGGAGAAGTCTAGTAAAGATTCTAGCCATTATGGACAACGCTTCCCACCCACTACACTCAGACCTGGCTGAGAGAATGAGCACGTTCAGTGGAAGGCTCAGACTCCCAAAATGCATCACGGAACGACACAGGAGGGCCTTCATACCAACAGCGATCAGACTGTATAATGCATATGTTCCTTCTTCACTGCACTTAAATGTAGAATATATATAAAATATATGTATATTATTCATATATTATCTGTATAATATATTATATTATTTATTATTATTATTGTCTATTGTGAGCTATGGTGCTGAATTTCCCCCAGGGATCAATAAAGTACTTTCTATTCTATTCTATTGCACAGGTGTGCCTTAAGCTGCCCACAATAAAAGGCCAAACTGAAATGTGCAGTTATATACATATAGTACATATATATATATATATATATATATATAAAACTCATAAACTTAATTTTTTTTTGCAAATAATAATTAACTTACAATTTCATGGCTGCAACACGTGCCAAAGTAGTTGGGAAAGGGCATGTTCACCACTGTATTACATCACCTTTTCTTTTAAGGACACTCAATAAACCTTTGGGAACTGAGGAGACACATTTTTGAAGCTTTTCAGGTGGAATTCTTTCCCATTCTTGTTTTATGTACACCTTAAATTGTCCGGGGTCTCCGTTGTGGTATTTTAGGCTTCATAATGCGCCACACATTTTCAATGGGAGACATGTCTGGACTACCGGTAGGCCAGTCTAGTACCCGCACTCTTTTACTATGAAGCCACGCTGTTGTAACAAGTGACTTGGTATTGTCTTGCTGAAATAAGCAAGGGCGTCCATGATAATGTTGCTTGGATGGCAACATATGTTGCTCCAAAACCTGTATGGACCTTTCAGCATTAATGGTGCCTTCACAGATGTGTAAGTTACCTATGCCTTGGACACTAATACACCCCCATACCATCACAGATGCTGGCTTTTCAACTTTGCACCTAGAACAGTCCTGATGGTTCTTTTCCTCTTTGGTCCGGATGACACGACGTTCATTGTTTCCAAAAAACTATTTGAAATGTGGACTTATCAGACCATAGAACACTTTTCCACTTTGCATCAGTCCATCTTGGCTGAGCTTGAGCCCAGAGAAGCCGGCGGCGTTTCTGGGTGTCGTTGATAAATGGCTTTGGCTTTACATAGTCATTTTAACTTAGACTTACAGATGTAGCGACAAACTGTAGTTACTGACAGTGGTTTTCTGAAGTGTTCCTGAGCCCATGTGGTTATATCCTTCACACACTGATGTCGCTTTTTGATGCAGTACCGCCTGAGGGAACGAAAGTCCGTTATATCATCGCTTATGTTCAGTGATTTTTCCAGATTCTCTGAACCTTTTGATGGTATTACGGACTGTAGATGGTGAAATTCCTAAATTCCTTGCAATAGACCGTTGAGAAATGTTGTTCTTAAACTGTTTGACTATTTGCTCACATATTTGTTCACAAAGTGGTGACCTTCGCCCCGTCCTTGTTTGTGAATGACTGAGCATTTCAAGGAAGCTGTTTTTATACCCGATCATGGCAGCCACCTGTTCCCAATTAGCCTGCACACCTGTGGGATGTTCCAAATAAGCGTTTGAAGAAAATTCCTCAACTTTATCAGTATTTATTGCCACCTTTCCCAACTTCTTTGTCACGTGTTGCTGGCATCAAATTCTAAAGTTAATGATTATTTGCAAAAAAAAAAAATGTTTAGCAGTTTGAACATCAAATATGTTGTCTTTGTAGCATGTCTTTGTAGCAACTGAATATGGGTTGAAAATAATTTGCAAATCATTGTATTCCGTTTATTTTTACATCTAACACAATTTCCCAACTCTTATGGAAACAGGGTTTGGATATATGTATATACGTATATATATACATACATACATATATATATATATATATATATATATATATATATATATATATATATATATATATATATATATATATATATATATATACTGTATATATGTACATATACAGTATATACATATTAGGGCTCCCAAAGTTAGCACTATAATGTTCATTAATGTGCATTGTCCCATTTGACAAAGACATAATACTAATACTAAGAAGCTGTGAGGAAGAGGGCAGTCTACACCAAAAGAGATAACACCAGGTCTCCTCATATTTGACCTGAGGATGAAGGGTGAAGACACTGCCGTTGTCACCTTTGGACAATCAGACTTGCTGCAGAAAATCACATTCAATGAGGGTTTCGCATTGAGTCCACAGTGTGTTAGCTTTATAATTAGGACCAGTTGCTTTCTTTAGGCTGGTTTATAACAACCAAGCATAAATATTTATTCCTGGCGGCTGCACAGAATAAGAGCTGATGGGAGTCATAGGTGGAGCTCACCAAAAGTCCACAACCTGTGAAGCATCACAGGGCGTGCATTATACCCCGGAGGACTACTGTGCCAGACTGGGCTGCGACACACATCAAATACCAGCACTCTTGTGTTGCATTTATTGTCTTCAGGTCTTCCATTTTCCCTCATAAATGAGTGACAGCTTGAGGTGGGTCAGGCTACTTTGGGAGACTCTTTGTATTTTTCCCCCAGGTCAGAGAGGAGAGCGCTTTAACAGTGATTTGAAAAAACGTAGGGGAGAGCTGAGAGCAAATCTAATTGCTTTCATATGCCGTATTATTGGTTGATTTAAATAACCACAGACATCAGGGGCACGAGGGGGCATTGCCTTTAACCTCTGCATGGCCCTGGCCAAGACTGACTGGCTGGAGAGCTGAATCCACATCTGATGCCCCAACGCACACTTCTAAGCTATTAAGTTAAACCTTATGAGCCAAACAGTATGCCTATATTTAAATACTGTGTAGGAAAAGTCTTATTTTGTGGTTTTCATATGCCCCACCTTCATATATGATTCAGTTTTTAAACAAAACATGTCCCTATGTTATTGTCCCAGTTTTTGCATGTAGTCTCTGTTATCATGTAGCCATACATTGCTAGTCCGTTTGCCCATATATGATTCTGTATTCAACACACATGTTGGAGACTTAATCTCTGTGCTTTTTTAAATGAGTACAAAATAGGCCACTCTGTGGCCAAGGAGAGTTGCGATTGCTAGCACTTTGATAAAGAAGGTGAGTAACATTAACTGAATTCCAGAAAGAACTAGCACAGTACAAAGGTGGTCTCTCCTCTTTTCCCTTTACGCTCATCTCTGTCTTTGCAAACAGTAGTGTTCAAGATGTTAAATGTTCATTTATACATTTTATTTGTCATTGATTTATTATAGTATTTTGCTAGACTGGAACCATAATTATTCTCTATTCATGTGTTTAGTGGGTATTTTTCAGTGTCTGGAACAGAATAATTGAATTTACATGTTTTTGTATGGTAAAACATTCGCTTTAGTTTTTGTAGTATTTGGTTTTCATCCGACCCGTTTGACCCCCAATTATCCAGAAACAAAGATTACTAATGAAAACCGAGGTATAACTGTACTGTACTTGTTTGCTAAGGAAACCTCCAAAGTTGAACATAAAAAAGTCGACAGATTTGTAAAAAATATATAATTTGGATGGACTAGCGTAGATAGTCTGTAGCATAGAATTTACTTGCTTGCTGCCCAACAATAGGCCCTATGGTTAAGAAAAACGGGTATAAATTAGGATGCTGACAAGTTTTCGAGCGAGACAATTAGTATGTGTGATAAGTTCAACAACAAAAAGGCAGACAAGTGAAAAATAAGAAAATTAATGGTCTTGCTTGAATTTGAAATATATTTTTAGGCTTTTTAACATGTTGGCAATGGTAAGTAACTAATTATTAAACTTGGAGTGTTCCTTAAATCACCTGGCTTTATTTTGTCTGTGTGTTGTACTTTCTTTCTCACTTTACCCTTAGTTAGCTGTGTGAAATTGCTGCAGATTTGCTCCGACAACTGCCAGAGCACAGCTACGACTGACACGCACTTGGTGGAATAGCATAGGTGTATGCTTTAGATGTAGGTATGGCAAGTTCATGTTAAAGCTTGTTGTGATATACTTGTTGTTCTGTGTGTTTAGTGCATGAGTTGTATATTGTCAGTGAATACAGATTGTTGCAAAAGATTCCCTCTTCCCGTCTTTTTATTTATGATGTGAAAAATATGTGATTGACTGGTCATGACATCAACTTGACTTTGTCATCTTTCAGTGTACTATAAACATCCCGAAGTTATGCAACACCAGTGGCATCACAATAACTTTGATGCTATTATACGAAGGCTTATGCTTTCACATAGTGATTCTATGATTAAAAAAATGAGAAATACCTGTCAAATCTCTTTTTAGTGTTCTGATTTCCTTTGTTAGGTCTTCGAACTTGACCTGTGCCGCCTGGAAGAATTCTTGCGATTCCGGAAAAGGGAACACACTCTTATCTGTACCAGCATGCTGGAACAATACGGTACACATTAAATGTGTGTATTAGATAACATATAAAACATTCACTGTTTGTTCGAAAACAACTCACAGCATCAAATTTTCGCAGGTAGTTCAAAACCACATAATCCACCAGACTGATATGACTGTCCTGAAAAAAATTTTTTTTTAAAGCTCATTACGGTCAAATAATGATGATAATAATAATAATAAATATATTTAATTGGTAAGTCATTACCCTGCTTTTGACGTCCTTCAGTTTGGGTAGGATCTCCAGTGCAAACCCATCAGCCTGACCTCTTGTCCTATTTCCTCCGTTCATATAATTCCCCAAGGCCAGAACAAGACCCATTACATCCCGCACATTGTGGCACTCGAGCAGCTCCTGACACATACACACACACACACACACACACACACACACACACACACACACACACACACACACACACACACACACACACGCACAGACATCCACGGACACAGTTATGAAGTGAGAAAGCCTTAAGGAAGTGTGATGATTATTTAGTCAAGTGGTGTCTGCTGACATGTTGCTCTTACTTTGCAGACGTTTAATATAATCTCCACCTTGCGATTAATGGAGGAGATGGTCTCGAGGAACACTGACTGGAAGATGATGCAGTTGGCTCGGCCTGAAAAGTCGGGAATGTGGGCAAGCTCATAGAGAAACCTGGAAAACAGAATGGGAGGAGGAGAACGGGCGTGTGATGTGTTATGACAGAATTAAACAAAACGTCTAACAGGAAGGACTATTCTGGGTCCTTGGCAGGCCATGCTCCCCTGTGCAGGACTGGCTGAGTCAGTGATGGTGCTCCCTGTCATGCGTGGTGTCGCTCGGCTAACCTCAAAAATGTCCACAGGGTAGGCGGGGAGAAAGGAGCGAGCGGCGTCCAGGGACTGATGATCAAAGGTGGCTTGAAGCTGACGTGGGCCGACTTATGTAAACAGTGGTGTGTCGGAGGGGAGTGGAGCTGCAACATCCTGTGTGATTAGAGCCCGCTGATGGCGCTAGACACTGAGTAGGGATGACTAAGGCAGCTGTAGTGACAGCTCTGGTCAAACATGGAAATAGGAAGGCCAAGCTGAGCGGCACCACTGGGACCAGGCCTCATTAACTGACCCGGACTACTAAACCTTGACGACATGAAACTGCAGAGGCGACCCTCATGAACGCACCCTTGCACACACTATAACCAATTTTAGAATGATGTGTGAAATCATGACATTTTTCCATTTTCCCAGGAAGATAATGTGGAACCTAGTCTCACATTTTGGAATTCACCAATCTTTGGGGGAAGATCTCACACTAAACTGAACTCAAACCTTGTAATAGAAAACATTTCCCCAAAAAGTCTCATACGACAAATTGAATTGCATTAAAATTTGGATTAAGGCCCAACAAGTGTTTTGCTTTTTTGTTGGCATTTTTTGATACCACCATAGTCAAATATTGGCCAAGAGAAAAACATTTTTATGACAAATATAAAACCACAGGTTTACACATTGTTCACATCCATAAAACTACAAAATAATTCAATTAATTTATGAAAGTGAACTGCAAATAATAAATATGTTAATTAAGGTGGACTACGACCGATTTTGACGACATTTCCCTCTTCTATTATGAGAATGATTAAATCGAATATTACTTTTAAGGGGATGGTTAAATTCCTCCTGAATTTTTTTTAATGCCAATGTTGTATTGAGCATTATAATTATTCTTCTATATAGTGACACTATTATTTGGTTTCACTAAGAAGATACCTTCCTTTAACACATTTATGCTATTAAAGAATATTAAAAAATAGCTTTAAAAATTGCCTGTAATGTAAATAAAAGTTTTATGATGGTACAAATTTGACCACTGTGTAGCACACCCCTTAATACACATCGATGTAGTGCAATTAGGGATGTGACGATACATGTTATTTGGATTTGGATTTTTCAGTACAGAGCCTTTGGTTCGGAACATCTGCGAACGGATTTCCCACAGTTTACATTGTAAGCGAGGGACAGGAAGTTCACATTTGGTGTTGCAGTGCACCTCCACAAGCCGAGGGAATGTGATCAAATGTGGAAAAAAGTTTGGGACTTCGGTTTGAGAAGATTTAGGCTGATGAAAACTGTGAAATAATTACTGTACAAGAAATGCAATAATAATTATAAATGTTGGCTCATCTTTTTTTTATGCCTACAGACAAATACATACATACATATATATATATATATATCTTTGTTGGCCCTGTGATGAGGCGGCGACTTGTCCAGGGTGTACGCTGCCTTCCGCCCAAATGCAGCTGAGATAGGCTCCAGCACCCCCCGCAACCCCGAAAGGGACAAGCGGTAGAAAATGTATATATATATATATATATATATATATATATATATATATATATATATATATATATATATATATATATATATATATACATATATATATATATATACATATATATATATATATATATATATATATATATATATATATATATATATATATATATATATATATATACATATATATATATATATATATATATGTTTGTGGAGAGCGCTATACATTTCTGGACTTCAAGAGGAGAAATCTTACTGTTCAGGTTTGTCCAGCAGTTTAACTTCATCTTCTTTGGACGTCTCGTAATGTATCTTTATCTTGTCCAGCTCATCAGGAGTAGCCCTCTGTTATAAGAAAAAAGAGAAACAAATGTTGTATAATGGCCTCACTCCTATTTTACAACTTTAGTAGACATACTTACATTTTCATATAAAGCCTTAATGGTTTCCAAATCCACCACTGAGTTATCGACAGTAAGAACAGCTGAAAGAGTAAACGTAGTATTAATTATAAACACTGTGTCTAATAAATGGATAAGATCTTGGCTGAAGTGTTTTGCCTTTTAACATTTGCCAGTGCATCAACATAGAGCTAACTTGTTTTTCCTGACTCGTAATGGAAACATGAACTGTTGTTTTGTTAAATGTTGGGTTCCGTTCAATATTAGCAAACTGCATCAAACCGAAAATGTATTTACTTTTTGTGTGACTTTGAAGTAATGGGGTACAGTAAAATTATAATGCATGAGTGATGCTGCACCTTTAGAATGTCTACATTTAAACACACCTAAATGATGTACCCTAATTATTACAAATAAAAGATCAGTTTAAAAACTTCCTCATGTTTTGTTCTGTTTTTATCTACACTACGCACTGCATGTGGGCTTAGTGCAAATGTAGACAACATTGCTGAAAGGGAGAGTGATGCATTTTGTGTGCCGGAGAGGCCTCAACCCATATTCAGTTGAATATGCTACAAAGACAACATATTTGATGTTCAAACTGATAAACATTTTTTTTTTTTTGCAAATAATCATTAACTTTAGAATTTGATGCCAGCAACGCGTGACACAGAAGTTGGGAAATATGGCAATAAATACTGATAAAGATGAGGAATGCTCATCAAACTTATATGGAACATCCCACAGGTGTGCAGGCTAATTGGGAACAGTTGGGTGCCATGATTGGGTATAAAAGCAGCTTCCATGAAATGTTAAGTAATTCACAAACCAGGATGGTTGTGAGGGTCACCACTTTGTAAGCAAATTGTCGAACTGTTTTAGTACAACATTTCTCAACAAACTATTGCAAGGAATTTAGGTATTTTACCATCTACGGTCCGCAAAAGGTTCAGAGAATCTGGAGAAATCACTGCACGTAAGTGATGATATTACGGACTTTTGAGCCCTCAGGCGGTACTGCATCAAAAACGGACATCAGTGTGTAAAGGATATCATCACATGGGCTCAGGAACACTTCATAAAAACACTGTCAGTAACTACAGTTGGTCGCTACATCTGTAAGTTAAAACTCTACTATGCAAAACCAAACCCATTTATCAACAACATCCTTAAACGCCGCCTGCTTGGCTGGGCCCGAGCTCACCTAAGATGGACTGACGCAAAGTGTAACGGTGTTCTGTGGTCTGACGAGTCCACATTTCAAATTATATTTGGAAACAGCAGACGTGGTGTCCTCCAGAACAAAGAGGAAATAACCATTCGGATTGTAACAGGCGCAAAGTTCAAAAGCCAGCATCTGTGATGGTATGGGGGTGTATTAGTGCCCTAGGCATGGGTAACTTACACATTTGTGAAGGCACCATTAATGCTGAAAGGTCCATACAGGTTTTGGAGCAACATATTTTGTCATCCTAGCAACGTTATCATGGACGCCCCTGCTCATTGCAGCAAGACAAGTGTTACAACAGCGTAGCTTTGTAAAAAAAGGAGTGTGGGTACTTTCCTGGGCCGCCTGCAGTCCAGACCTGTCTCCCATCGAAAATGTGTGGCGCATTATGAAGCGTAAAATACGACAGCGGAGACCCTGGACTGTTGAACGACTGACGCTCTACATAAAACAAAAATGGGAAATAATTCCACTTTCAAAGCTTCAACAATTAGTTTCCTCAGTTCCCAAACGCTTATTGAGTGTAAAAAAAAAAGGTGATGTAACACAGAGGTGAACAACTCCTTTCCCAACTTTTTGGCACGTGTTGCAGCCATTAAATTCTAAGTTAATTATTATTTGCAAAAAAAAATTAAGTTTATGAGTTTGAACATCAAATATATTGTCTTTGTAGTGCATTCAATTGAATACGGGTTGAAAAGGATTTGCAAATCATTGTGTTCCGTTTATATTTACATCTAACACAATTTCCCAACTCATATGGAAACAAAGTTTGTAGATCAATCCATCCATTTTCTACCACTTTTGCCTTTCGGGTCATATTAGCAAACAAAAACAGAATACAACTGGCACTGCGCTTGGCGTTGTGCATCGTGTAACGTGTATCTTTTACAGCCAAGTGGGGGCGCTGTTTTGCCAGTGGCAGCTTATTTCAACAATGCTGTAAGTTTATCTAATGGAAAAAAATGCATTGCAAGCGAAACAGTGGTACTATAGGTGTCGATCTACATTTCTGCCAGTGGGTGCTCAGACGGGCGGTAAATCTGACGCTACTTTTCTTAGCATGTGTAGTTTTTGCTTGGTGGTAAGAAAGAATTTGCCATCAATCCCACGTGGGTGCTCGGATTTGTCCGTGGGTGCTTCTGGGCCCCGAACACACACGGACAATGCAGATTGCCGCCTATGAGTGGTAGAGTACCTCAATTTAAGAGTGTTTTAAGAGTAAAGGTGACCGGTTATGCAAAACCAACTTTGTTCTACCTTTTAAATGATAAATGATAAATGGGTTGTACTTGTATAGCGCTTTTCTACCTTCAAGGTACTCAAAGCGCTTTGACACTACTTCCACATTTACCCATTCACACACACATTCACACACTGATGGAGGGAGCTGCCATGCAAGGCGCCAACCAGCACCCATCAGGAGCAAGGGTGAAGTGTCTTGCTCAGGACACAACGGACGTGACGAGGTTGGTACTAGGTGGGATTTGAACCAGGGCCCCTCGGGTTGCGCACGGCCACTCTCCCACTGCGCCACGCCGTCCCTTTTAGTACCTGTTTTTGTGTATCTGATAGTTGCATGAATCCTGTAAATTTGAAATCAACCCATGGAGGCATTGGGGAGGTATTTACAAAACAATATTGCCTTCCTTCATTCTTCATCCAAACAAGCCGTTTAGAATTTACCCAATTTGTGACGTTTTCCCCATTTGGTGAGAGATTTAGATTTACAAGTGTGTGAACTAAAAACTCTATCACAAAAACAATTGAGCTTGTGAGTTGAGGTACTGTACTGCACACTGCCTGTAGTTTATGTTTTACTGTAGCAGATGGTCCTGGGCAATGTCAAGTTAGGTATGTGTGATAATTTTCCTCAATATGCAATCTTTGTAAGCTTTTGGTACTTTTATTTGTAATTTCCCATCTGGCAACACAAGCTACTACCAACAATGTTTGAAGTCAGCCATTTCACAACAAATGTAGTTAGTGCTTCCACAAAACCACGTTAAACATACAACATGCACACCTGTTCGTAAATGTAGCGAGGAGTTTGATGCATATGAGTTTAACCGTTCGACTGTGCCCACTGCCAAGCTTATGGTGGTACACCTTGATGGGGAACTGCACTTTTTAAGGGGAATTTTGCCTATTGTTCACAATCATTATGAGAGACAAGAACACATGTCTTTTCTTAAATAGGATTTTATAGATGATAAAAAATGGAGTCACCGTTGTAGCCTTCAAAGCCCTTTAAAACAACTTCAAAACCCTCCATCAAAGTTTTATGTACTCACTGCAAGTCTATATATAACATAGTAACAGACAAGTTCATAACAATATGTAATATGTACAATATTAACAGTATTTTTGTCGATTTAAGCATTGACGGAACTGATTTCCTTAGTGCATTTATTTCCGTTTCCATAGCAGCGCACTTCTGACTTCCGGCAACAAACGTGCGTTGCTCCTTCCGGAGACAAATGTTCGTGTTTTCTTATCATGGCAGACTTGGTAACAGACAACAATGATAATTTTTGGAAAAATGAGGATTCACAACCTTATCTTTTGAAAACTGAATAATATACTGTGGATGAACCACTGCTTCTAGAAGCGAGCACAAAGAAAATGGTGAACTGTTGGAGCAGACGGAAGCCGAGAGAGTGAGGTTGGCGTGACTTTGACGCTGTAAATGTGGAACTTGGAACCAAGATATTTCAACATAAATGGATTGCTTAACCAAAATAAACTGTTAAATTAGTCTCTGGCCAACTGGATCAAAGTCACAACTTTCCATCGAGTGAGTCATTTTAATATTGATCAGGATTCACGGAGCAAGTCATGCGTGTTATTACAACTACAGTACATCTGATGTCGAGCTAGCTGTGTACGAAGAAAACATAACATTTGATTCGAACGGGTTAATACTTTACAAACACTGTAAAGTATAACAGTGTCTGTAAAGTTGTTAATGTTTTTCAGTCGGTACAGTTTGATGTCCTGTCGCATTGTGTTGAGCATTACAAACTCAAGCGCAATTCAAGGCCTGACATAAAAGCTAGCTTATCCCTTGTCTTAGCTAGCTTTTACGGCTGATACCGAAGAATGCTTATGTGTTTTTCTGCTGGAAAGAGTTCCTCTGTCTTCACTCTTACGATAACAATATTGCTACAACTTGGGTATTATACAGGTAACATAACGTAAATGAAGTAGTCAGTCAGTCTACCCCAGGGCAGCTGTGGCTACAGATGTAGCTCACCACCACCAGGTGTGAATGAATGTTGAGTCACACTTCTCTGTGAGCGCTTTGAGTGTCTAGAAAAGCGTGATATAAATCTAAGTTATTAAGTATTGTTGGCAGTTTTTGAATTTTTTTTAAAAGTGATTCAGAGGTATATTTGATTGCGCCCATCCGCTGCATTGCTAGCCAACTAGAAAGAGCCGATTTTTACATGTTAGACTGCAAAAAAAAACAACCTCTTGTCTTCTTGTCTCTCATAATGACTGTAAATGATAGGCAAAATCCCAAAAAAGTCCAGTTCCCCTTTAACAAGAAGGGCTCGGGAAGAACAGAAGCAGTGGCTGGACCAGGTGACTGTTTAAACGGTACAAATGTAAAAAAAAAATGGTGTGGAATTTGAGCCCTATTTCCTCCTTTTGACTTAAGTAATACATAAGTGCTGTCTTACCACAACAGAAATGATAAGAAGAGTTGACAAGACCTATTCACTGCAATGGAAACTAACAGCTAGCTAGTGTCTTTGTCATTACTTTTCTGTAGGTCTGCGAGCCCTGCAGCACATTGCTACCTCTCACAGGTACTGCGTACTACGTATGCCACATTTGACTCTTGATTGCCAGTGGAGGCCAGCAGTTTTAGCTCTGTGATGGGGAAAAAACACTTATGCCCCTTCTTCTGATAAAAATAATAGCCTTGAGCTGCTAAACACAAATCATCTTAGAGACTTAAGTTTGATCTTTCTAAACATTTTTACCAGGTACAACAACAACAACAACGGTGTAGGCCTATGACATAAATCACTACTTTTCAGAAAATGCTGAGTGTTTGTTTTGATATCTTTTTTGTTGTTTAGTAATTTCTCACCACATATCAGGACTACAAAGAAGCCAGGGTTGTTGCAGTGAAAGCAATGGTCAAAGGCTGTGATGCATTTTCAAAACATAAATCACCATGACAATTCTAACACGATGCCTTATAGTTTTTCAACACTTTTTTTTTGTCCAGCCAGAATATACATCACTTTAAATCTCTGGGTATAAATAAAGTTTAACATTTCCTTTCAGTAGTGAAGAATTATAGAGCATCACAACAGATGTACTGCTATTGTCTGTACTCTATATCATCCTGCAAGTTGAAGTCAAATTCCAGAATTTGGTGATTTTCCTGCGACTAATGCAATGTGTTTTTTTCATTATAAAAACACCACTGGTGGGAGGAATCATAAATTTTGATAAAAAATTATTCTGCATTAACACAACCCAGACCTCTTTTCAATCCAGGACTGCTTCCACCAAACAAGGTAATACTTTGCATTCTGTTTCCCAGCTGTTGCTCTTGCAGCGAAGCTGACAATGTGCTCCCCATGTCTGGATCAGACGGAACGCTGGAGGTCCATTTCCTACATCTTATTAGAGTGGATTATTCAGTTTCTCAGCCATGCAGCCGTCAATCACACACCAAAGGGGGGCTTGCTTCAGTGTGCATGGCCGCGCTCTTATCCGAGGGGAGCCGGATATCGCTCCACGGCGACAGATCAAAGCTTGCCTGCCAACCGCCTCACACCCTCTCCTTCCACTTTTCACTCATCGGCTGGTATGGAGGTGCATGTGTGTGAACATGTGTGCTTATGTTTTTAGAGTGGGGTGTTACATGGGGGAGAACCTCCTACTGCCCTTTAGCCAAGGTGGCCCTTTTGGTATCCCAGTCATTCAGTTTAGCCACTCTCACTATCTTTTCTTAACTACCGCTTTACATCCCTACTTTAAGCCTCTAATTACATTAGATGTCCCAAACAGGCAAGTTCAAGGACAATAATCATTACACAAGTCCTTTCAAATGGTGGCCCAGGGGCCAAATTTGAACCGGGAATGACATTATACTCGCCCACAAGTTCAAAACTTAGGAGACAAAAAAAATTCCTAAGAAAACTAGAGTGGTCCTGTTGTATAGACGAACTTGGACGATTGTAAACACATTGGCAGATTCTTACATTGACATTTCAACCTTGCTGGAAAACATAGAATACTGAGTTCCAAATTTGTAATTTACACAACTGAAGCGTTTCCTAAGGCACCCCTTTGAGTCCTCTCATTTTTGGCAGTTACACATTTTTAACGTAATGTGATTTATGTAACTAAGGTGGTGCTGGGGCTTGTTTACTTCAGATGCAGTCCGTTATCATTTGTCCAACTTTTTTAGTCATATTAGTAGTGTACTCAAAGTTACATTTTTGTTCCTCTCTTTTTTTTATCATATAGGCTATACCAGTGGTTCTCCAATGGGGGTACGCGTACCCCTGGGGGTACTTGAAGGTATGCCAAGGGGTACGTGAGATTTTTTTATTTATTCTAAAAATAGCAACAATTCAAAAATTGTTTATAAATATATTTATTGAATAATACTTCAACAAAATATGAATGTAAGTTCATAAACTGTAAAAAGAAATGCAGCAATGCAATATTCAGTGTTGACAGCCGGATTTTTTGTGAACATGTTCCATAAATATTAATGTTAAAGA